>NC_055664.1:28774069-29036569 GCF_017976325.1 Chelmon rostratus | reverse complement strand
ACCCATCTGAGACGGTAGAGTCTGGATCTCATTACAGCTTACATCCTGCAGGGGGCAGTGTACAGAACCATGATCAGTAATAACCACAGGTGAGGTGAGGAAACAGGATATTCACAGACAGTATCTGGCTGAAATTCATGTACATTTTTTAAGTTCTTGAAGATGACATCATCCCTGAAGAGAGCCAATAAAAACAAACAGACATTTAAGGAGTGTTGAGTGATTCCACACATCAACTCATGCATCGAGTAACAGGCAAGAAAACATTCCACCTTAAAAAGGAGCCGGCGGTAGCCTTCAAAAGCACAGTGAATAAAATTATTTTTTCTCCGTCTACAGTGAGACCACAGGTTCCTAAACTGGGGGGCCGGCCCTCCTGAAGGGGTCCCATGATACATCTGAGGTGTCAGACACTATTGATGAGATCAGAAATAAGACGACGACTGTTTTATCTGAGCGTCACTTTGAGCTGCGGCAGGAAATCAGTGAACGATAGCCTGACGGAGCCTGTTTCAATCAACATCAGCATGACTGACCAGTTCAGTGAGGTGTCTCAGCTGTCCCAGTTCTTCTGGCAGAGAAACCAGTTTGTTGTTGCAGGCGATCAAAACCTTCAGAGGAAGACTGCAGACGACTACGGGGAGGACAGACAGCTGGTTCCGACTGAGGGACACAGACAGACAGACAGACAGAGGGACGGACAGAGGGACGGACGGAGGGACAATGTGAAATGATTTTATCAACTGGTCAAAGAAAGCAGAGCTTCATGAACTGTGAGGTGAAAGACAGACTCGTGCAGGTAAAGACAGGAAGTTAGTTATTGTACTCTGCAGGTGGCGCTACAGCAATGTCACATAAACACCTGAAAACACAAATCATTCAGTGTCACCTCCACTTCCCAAGGATCCATATATATAAAGTTTTGAATACTGCAGAACTTCCCTGAGAACCTTCCTGTTCTTAAGTTCTTGTCAGGATCACAGTGATCACAGTGATCCAGTGACAGTCTGTATCCATGACTACACTGCTAACAGGAGATGCTAAAAGCTAAGTCAGCAGACTGCTAATGGACACAGGTTGACTTAATGTAAACAGATAAAGAGTAAGAATACGGGGCTGATGCTACAGCTAACAGCTAACTCACTGACTTAAAGCGAGTGTCAGTCTGGATTTGTCTCTTATATTTAGACTCAAACCAACGACACGTTAGTCTGTCTCACAGTCCTGTCTGACTTCCTGTCTGTGGCTCTCAGCACTCGGCTCATTGGTTCCTACTGAAAAGGTAAATCTTTTAAGAACACTTCTTCACTTTCATTTATATAACAGAAGTTGTATCAGGGCCCTTTTCTTCTATACCGTACTCTTTATGATGTCATCACAGAGACCCAACCATTCCCACCATGAGCCAACACTTCTATAAAAAAGGTTTCATCTTTGAAAGGTCCAATAATTACTGTCCACTGGAGTTTGTAACCAGACAAACAGGAGGACATGGTCCATTTGTTGGGGACGACTTGCAGTGGTGAATTAATCCACTGTGTGCTGTGTGAGTATTTGTGGCAGCAGGATGGTGTGTGTGTGTGTGTGTGTGTGTGTGTGGGACTGAGGCAGAATAAACTTCAGTGTGTGTGTTCATGGTGATGAAGGAACATGTCAGCCAGAACAACAGTGAGGTTCACTGATGGGTTCTAATGGAGCTCAATGACGCAGAGGAAGAAGAGCCATCACACAGTGGAAACATTCAGGTTTCATTTGTTACCAAGGAGACATGTATGTGTGTGTGTGTGTGTGTGTGTGTGTGTGTCTTACCTGAGGTTCAGGTAGGTGAGGGCCTGCAGGTTGAGCAGACTGTCTGGCAGAGACCTCAGACAGTTCTGGTAAAGGTTCAGACTCTCCAGAGATACAAAGAGACAAACCTCCAGAGGAAGCTCCGACAGACGGTTACGAGACAGGTCTGTACAGACAGACAGGCAGAGAGACAGAGAGACAGACAGACAGACAGACAGAGAGACAGACAGACAGACAGACAGAGAGAGAGACAGACAGACAGAGAGAGAGATAGACAGACAGACAGACAGAGAGACAGACAGACAGACAGACAGACAGACAGACAGACAGAGAGAGAGAGTTGAGGTTATACTTAATCAAACACACTCTTGTCCAGAGCTAAGATGTTTAAGTGTCTCGTATGCAGAATAAAATCACTCTGACATTTCTGACAGTCAGTCACGTTGATTACAGATTATCAATCTGATCATACTCCAGATTCCTGTCTACATGTACACCACGCCCCCCCCCCCCCCCCCCCCCCCCCTCTGGGCTGGAGCACCTGAAGCAGTTTGCTAACTGACTAACACAAGTGAAGAAGACTTTCACAGTTTAGTTATTTTGGTGTTTTCATGCGTTTGTGCTTCACAGTTCTGACATTCAGAGATATATTATGTTTCTATGAACACTTCACATTATAACTGTTCACCCTGCAGACAGAGACCGGTCTCTCCTCCTGCTGTCTCCACCACAGGCTGCAGTCCAGCTCAGTGTAAAACACTGTATATAAATGTGTGTGTGTGTGTGTGTGTGAGTGTGTTACATGAGTGAAAAACTCGTGACTGAGTCTGAAAATAGAAACTCCTAACTACAGTCAGTCTGTATCTGAACCTTCCTCTTGTCTCTAAGCTGTCATCCAATCGGATCAGTCTGTGTGGTTGTCAAGGTGACACAGGATGCCATGACAAAGAGCAGGTGACCACTGACCAGCTGATCTCTTCCAGTTTAAAGTGGTGTTGGTGGTTCTGCTGGTCTCTACATGACGTTTGATGAACTGGTTCCACAGTGTGAAGTGTCAGAGACCTACGGTGGCCCCGACGGCTCAACACACTGCGACTCAGCAAAACACGAACACCTCAAGCCGAACCAGCAGAAAAACAGCCACAGGCGGCACAGATCACAGCAGACACTGTTTCCAGGGGACACTAAAAAGTGACGCACGCAGCTGAGACACACTTGTTCCACCAGCAAAACTTACATTGTAGCTAATTTTCCAGCACCACGTACAGAGAGCTAACTTCAGCAGCTTCATGAGTCACAAACCACGACAACAACAACGAGCACGTCCGGCTGCGTGCATCACGTTTGACTGTCCCCTGGAAACAGCTTCTGCAGCCATCTGTGCTGCCTGCAGCGTCTCGCGGTTCGGTTGTGTTTCTGTTTTTGCAGCTTTTCAACGTCAAATTGATGAAGATGTTTCCTTAGTTTGCATGTCTTCTGTCTGTTTACATGTGTTCTCTGGAGTCGCAGTTTTATCCAAACAGTCAAAAAACAGACAGATTCATCGCACTGTAACAGAAAAAAGTAACTGTGATGCACGTAAAGTGCACGCAGACCTCAGTGTGTCTATAATTATCAGTGCAGCTGTGAGGGGATCAGCACCTGGCCGGCAGGAAGTACACATCACCACAGTAACAACCATTTCCTGTTGTACAGCAGCCTGCCTGTGCTCAGGACAGTGGGCTGCTGTGACATTCATTCCTGCAGAGACAGATTTTAAAACCAGTTCCCTGTGATCCTTTTCACGTTGTTTTCCTGCAGCAGCTTTTAATCATCAATGAAGTCTCACTGAATATGCAGACATTTTGGCTTTTTTCATCTCGACCGATGAGTCAAAATAAAGCTCGTCTTGGACGCTGCGGGCCATTATCAGAGCCCCCCCGTTGTTCCCAAACAAATCCCATTCTGGGCCTGTTTTACAAGCAGACATGTACTGGAGCACAGCCACAAACGTCTTTCAGGCTCCTGCAGCTCACTCAGCCCAGAGATGATGTTCAGACCCTCAGTCTGGGTCAACATCATCATGAGAGCAAAAGATGAACAACTGTATTAGAAAAGATCTTTGATAAAGAGTCAAAGTCACCTGCATGCATCCAATCACAGAGCCTCACACTCTGTTATTTTACAAAGTGGAATTGAAGTTATTGTTCCAGGAGAAGGTTGAATACAGGCCCAGCACTTAGTTTTGGTTTATTTAGATCCCCGTTATGGACGGTTAAAGCAGCAGCTTTTCCTTCTGGCTTCCACACAAAGCGTTCACAATCCAACGAGCAAAAAGCACGACACACAACACTAAAGACAAAGCCTGAAACAACCCCACACCTGAGCGCTCCAACAGGAAGCTGGCAGGATTAGCACACCTCTGAAACATAAAATATCATCCATAGAACGACACACAGCTTCTGATCACACTAACTTTCATCGTCAGCAGCAAAAGCAGCAGAACTCAAACCCTCAGTGACCTGCAGCACATCCCACTGACGTTACTGACCAGCCCACACACAAACTGACAGCGAGGGGTCTGTGAGAAGACGACATGGGACAGTTTCTGGGTCAGGCCGTTTCTCTGTCTAACTTTACAGCAGAGGAACACACAGAGGCGTCTGTGCTCCACTTCCACAGTCTTCATCACACGGACTCATTCAGAGCTGAGGCCTGAGGCTGCACAGCAACACACAGCGTGGACTCGTGTTCAGGGTCTTCATGTCTACAGATCAACGGCGGCGGAACAAGTACACAGATCAGTGTGGGAATACTATGTCCAGCAGTCAAAGCTTTACTCCAGTAAAAGTACTTCATGCTTCTGGTCTTCACATGAAAATATACCTGAAGCACCAAAGTGAAAAGCATCATCATGCAGAATAACGTACCTCACTGGATTTTATAAATGATGCATTCAGGTGTTCATCACGTTATCATGTAATCCTGCAGCTGGTGAAGCTGAAGCTCCTTTTAATTACTTTGTATTTCCCCATTAGGTTAATTAAGTGTTACCTTCATCTATGTATTTGTTAATTTTGTATTATTAATCTCAATCTGCAGATATATTCTGACAGACTAAAATTAAACATTGGATCACTGCATTCAGGCTGAAACTTCATTGTCCATTAATCTGTCCACTCGTTTCCACATTAAATCAGTTCATCATTTTATGTAGAAAAGTGAAAAATATATGCCAAGGTGATGTCTTCACATCTTGCCTGTCATATAAAATGGATTTTTTGTATGAATCAATTATCAAAATAGCTGCCAGTTAAATGCTGAATGAACTGCAGCCAAAGAAAACGTCTGATTGGTTTATTTCTTTGTACTTTAGTCTGTTGTGATGACATCATGAAAAACTTATAATGAGCACTGAACAGTGATGGAAGTCCACACACGCAAGAGACAGTCAGAGACAGACAGGGAGACACAGAGACACACACACACATAGACACAGACAGACAGAACAGACAGGCAGACACAGAGACAGATGGAGACAGATAGAGACAGACAGGGAGACAGACAGACACACAGGGATAGACAGAGACAACAGAGACAGACAGGGAGACAGACAGACACAGAGACACACACAGACACACACATGGACACACACACACATAGAGACAGACACACGCACAAAGACATGTAGACAGAGAGACACACAAACGCAGACAGACAGACACACACACACACACAGCCACAGACATGTAGACAGACACACACACACAGGGAGAGACAGAGACAGAAGGGACAGACAGAGACAACAGAGACAGACAGGGAGACACAGAGACACACACAGACATAGAGACAGACACACACAGACATGTAGACAGAGACACGCACACACAGACATAGACACACACAGACAGACACACACACACACACGGACAGACACAAAGACATGTAGACAGAGACACGCACACACACTGTCCAAAGATAACCTCCTCTGCTCCGTTTGTTTTTCTTCTCTCTCCACGCCGGCCCGTCAGCCTCGGGTGGGCGGAGCAGCTTTCATTCACTCTGGCCTCATTATCTAATCGGGTATCACAGACATTACACACACAACAACGCTAAGGTGTGTGTTCACCTGTTCACACTTCAGCTGACGTCAGACGGTCGAAGTGAGCTTTTACAGTTCGGCGGAGTCCCTCCGGTCCGGTCCGAGCTGTGGACGGCTAACTACATCAGCTAACTTTAATTAAAGAAACTAGCCGTGTGCTAACACTAGCATGTCCATTATGTCGTGTTTACACTCTTGTAGCAGTGTTAGCATGCTAGCTGGCTACACCAACCGATATCAACAAACGCCGATACCCATTTCCACAACTTACAGGTGCACTGACACAAGTTGAGATATTGAACCCCCCTACTCTTTCCCTGGTGGGTCTTCACCTCAGTTTCACGTCGGAACACTAAATAATCACAGGTAATCTGCTGTTCTAACAGTTAGGTATCTTAGGCCATGTTAAAAAGGTGACAAAGCTTCAATTTAACCGCGCTACAGACTGCTAACCACACACTGCTAACCACAGACTGCTAACTAGCCAAAGTTTGAACAGATAAAGTTGTCACGTTAACTTAAATTAAGTGTTCAAAGAGCTAAAAAAAGACTCTAGGCTATAAAATAGTGCACTGATAGTTTGCAAGTAAGTTTTGTGAGCGGCATTTTAACGTATTTAATCATTAGACAGAGGAATCACGACAGAGGAATATTTTGGGGGGGGCACAATGTTTGTCATAACACCGGCCCTGACGGTTTTCCCCATCCCATCCTTCCCAGATCCGTTAGTTACATTTTTACTTCTCATCGTCTTCAAGTCCATAAAAACTGTCTGTAAGTTACTTCAACAGACAGTCGATCGGCTCACAGTGTCCGGTCCCCGGGATGTCTCTCTCACTCACCGGCCCTGGTGGTATCCGTCAGATCGTGGTTGGCGGCGCTCCGGGGAAACTCCTTCAGCTTCCTGCCGCTGAGGTTCAGGCACCCGGTGGCCGAGGCTTCGTCCAACGCACGGTCTAGAGAACGGTTCCAGGGCGCCGGCCCCGCCGGTCCCAGTCCGTTATTATTCCCGACTAAAACATTTCCCGTGCCGCCGCCGCTGCTGCCACCTCCAACCGTGAAGTTGAGTCCGGTGTTGTCCGCAGACCCCAGCAACACCGAGGCCGCCATTACACACTCCGGTTGGTTAGCTCACAGTGCTAACGGCTAACTTTCCCACCCTAAACTCCAGAGCAGAGCATGCGCAGAGCGGCGCTCAGAGGGAAGCGGGCTGGCCAACACATGATTATTTTTATTAACAGAACAGCAAGTACAAGTATACTGCACATTAGTTCTACAGTAATACTGTGCGTTAAACACTACAATAATACTGTGTGTAAAACAGTACAATAATACTGTGTGTACTACAGAGCAATAATAACTGTATGTAAAACAGTACAATAATACTGCACATGAGCTCTACAATAATACTGTGCGTTAAACACTACAGTAATACTGTGTGTAAAACAGTACAATAATACTGTGTGTACTACAGTACAATAATACTTTCTGTATACAGTGAAATAATACTGTGTATACTATAGTACAGTAATACTGATTGTACTTCAGTGCAATGATACAGTATGTAAAACATTACAATAATGCTGTATGTAATAAAATAATTCTTGAACGATGAATTAAAAAGGCAAAAAGAAGCACCAATGACAGAGATGATAGACCATTATTAATGTGAACGTAATGTCAATGTTCAGACGGCCCTTTGTTTGAATAGTTGCCTGCACATCAGTGCTTACATTTATGTAGTATTTACCTAAATTATTATATGTCCTGTTTTCCTTTTATCCCGTAAGATGCGTGTGAAGACATTTATCCGTGTTTTTTCCCCTTTAACTGTACAGAGCAGCGCCCTCCTGTGGTCAACGAGCAGCAAGGAAAGACATACACAAAATCTGAGAACAGAGAAATAATAAATACATTTCTGTTGGTTCATTTGTCATTTTCAAAGTAATGCTACAGAGAGAGACTCAATGAAATGATCAAAAAACAAACCAAAAAACCCAGAAAGAAATGTCGTGTTGGACTTGTTACATTTCCTTGTTTAGGTGAAATTTCCCTAAAAGTCCTAAAAAATCTCAAGTAGATCGGTGGAGGTTACGTTGTGATTCGGTTATGACGTAGTTTGGTGTAAGTTATGATGTAGTTTGGTGGAGGTTATGATGTAGTTTCGTATAAGTTATGATGTAGTTTGGTGGAGGTTATGATGTAGTTTGGTATAAGTTATGATGTAGTTTGGTGGAGGTTATGATGTAGTTTGGTGGAGGTTATGATGTAGTTTGGTGGAGGTTATGATGTGGTTTGGTGGAGGCTATGATGTGGTTTGGTGGACGTTATGATGTGGTTTTAATGGAGGTTATGATGTAGTTTGGTGGAGGCTATGATGTGGTTTGGTGGACGTTATGATGTGGTTTTAATGGAGGTTATGATGTAGTTTGGTGGAGGTTATGATGTAGTTTGGTGGAGGTTATGATGTGGTTTGGTGGAAGTTATGATGTAGTTTGGTGGAGGTTATGATGTGGTTTTAATGGAGGTTATGTTGTGGTTTGGTGGAGGTTATGATGTGGTTTGGTGGAGGTTATGATGTAGTTTGGTGGAGGCTATGATGTGGTTGTACTGTATCTGTGCTTGAGTATTTCTTTTGCAATTGCCAAATGACATAATTTTTGTTTTACTTGTAATAAACACATGACATCCTGATGACAGACGAATAACCACCGACATGTGTTAATTAGAATAAAGGAAAAACAACCTTTTTTATTTCCGTTTTGGCTCATTTGTAGGCTTTATCGTTTGACGTCAACGTCAACATGACCGACACAAGAACGTCATCCCCCAGAATTCCCTGCGGCGTCGCATGTTGACGCATGCGTGTCGCGGCTGAGTCCAGGGCCGGGTATCATGGCGACGTACGTGGACATTCTGAAGAGCGAGTTCCCTGAGATCGACTCGGAGGTGTTCGACTACATCACAGGTGAGAAGCTGAGGACAGAGCCGCTGTGTGTGGGAGACAGAGCCGCTGTCTGTCAGGCCGGCGAAGCGGTTCAGACCGGTTTTTAATCTGCCTTGCTAGGCTAGGCAGCCGCTGCTCTTAGCTCCGGAGCTAATGTGCTACCTAGGCTGACTGTGCTCACAGGAGGGCACCGGCTAGCACGGCATGGCTCGCCGAGGCTAGATTAGTTAGACTAAAACGTGATTAGTTAGAGGATTATGGTCCAGTTTGACTGGACCAAACCCCGAACCCTGACCCACAGGAACCGAGGCGGTGTCACAGGAGTGTCACGGGAAGTAACGTTAACTGCCGTGAAGCCTGTCGAGGAGCGAAACGGCACAAAGTCTTTACGTGTGTAAAACTAGCAGTGGTGTCATTGATAGATAAATATAAATGTGTTCCAGTAGTCATCACCACAGGTGGACCACGACCTGGGCAAGGTGGACAACTGCCCCTGATCCCAGCGGATGTCAGATGGTTTGTGTTGACACACACACTGACTGTGACACAGTGAGTGTGTCAGAGTCACCAAAATGCTAAAAATATGTAATTGAACACTCTCAATAATAATAAAACAAATTCACATCAGGTAGAGTTAGATTCTTGTACCTGCAGGAGGTCAAGCTGATGTAAGTACTTCATATACTGTTGAGTAATAATCGTATACACTGAATCATAGTTCTGAAACTGTGTTCAACCTGGCAGATAAACACAGTGAAGTCAAAAGTACGATATTTCCCTCTGAAATACAGTAGAAGTAGAATGTAACATAAAATAGAACTATTCGACTACCTCAAAATGATACTTAACACCAGTACTGGAGTAAATGTACTTAGTTACTTTCCACTGTTTTAATGGCTTTCATAATTATATTAAAAACAAAACAAGGTAATGGCAAAGTTCCACCTTCAAAAAGTACAAAAGTGAATTACTGCAGTACATCAAATTATTTACCTGAATAAAGGAATGATGGAGTTAAAAACAAGCACCAATAAACTAGAAAACAACACACGTGTTCAGACAGAACAAAGCAGTTTATAGAAGTGTGAAATATCAGCGTTGGTCCCAGAAGTCCAGTGTTTGTCAGGCTCTGCTTGTCACCTCGCTCCAGTGATGTACAGGTGTACCGTCGGAACTCTGTGACATCACCGTTGGGTGTGGTCACAGGTGCAGCAGCGATCAGAGTGACACACTGCAGTTCAGTTACTCTTTAAAGAATAACAGACAACATCAACAGGCCTTTACTGCAGCAGCAGGTGAGGGCGTGGTCAGGTGTGGTGTAAAGAAATCAAATCAATGTACGCAGATAATAGAAGAAAAGAAAACACTGTGTAATCAATGTGACAGTAAGGTATCATTGTTTATATGCACATCCTCAATCATCAAAACTTCATTACTTTAATGGTTGACAGCTAATCAATGAATCGTTGCAGCTCTAGAGAGCGCTGTCTCTCCAGCTGCTCAGTCTTTATTGGCTGTGATCTGTCCAGTCTGAAAGGATCCAGATTTGATCACAGCAGGTGTGTTAACACCTGAACAAGTGTATGATGTTTACAAAGCTGTGTCTGAATCCAGATGTGTGTGTTTCAGGTGTTTTGGACAGCGGCGGAGCAGATTTCGAGGATGGGGAGGAGGTTTACGACGCCATCGGAGGAGTCCTGCAGGAAGTGTCCGCTGACAGTAAAAACGAAGACGACGTCAGAGACATCTGCCTCCAGATGTTCAACACTCTTAAACTGTAAGGAAAAGAAAAGTCACACATCACAATGGCCTTTCAGGGAATCATCAGTGTGTTCAATCTGTTCGTGTCTCACATGCTGCAGGAGCAGTGGGTCACCTCTTCCACGTCAAAGCAGATTATCGTCACTACTCCTCAACCCCCAGACTGCTGTTTTTAACTGTAATGATGTGTTGTCATCAGGAATAACTTGTGTTTTAAACAGGGAAGATCTGTGTTTTAAACAGGAGTAACATGTTTAAACCAGGAATAGTGTGTATTAAACAGGAATAGTAAACAGGAATAGTGTGTATTAAACAGGAATAGAGTGTATTAAACAGGAATAGAGTGTATTAAACAGGAATAGTAAACAGGAATAGTGTGTATTAAACAGGAATAGTATGTGTTGAACAGGAATGGAGTGTATTAAACAGGAATAGAGTGTATTAAACAGGAATAGTAAACAGGAATAGAGTGTATTAAACAGGAATGGAGTGTATTAAACAGGAATAGAGTGTATTAAACAGGAATAGAGTGTATTAAACAGGAATAGTAAACAGGAATAGTAAACAGGAATAGTGTGTATTAAACAGGAATAGTAAACAGGAATAGTAAACAGGAATAGTGTGTATTAAACAGGAATAGTAAACAGGAATAGAGTGTATTAAACAGGAATAGTAAACAGGAATAGTGTGTATTAAACAGGAATAGTAAACAGGAATAGAGTGTATTAAACAGGAACAGTGTGTATTAAACAGGAATAGTAAACAGGAATAGAGTGTATTAAACAGGAATGATCTGTGTATTGAACAGGAATTGGGTTTGTGTGTTTTTTGAAACAGGAATAACCATCATGGCCCTCAGAGACAGGTGTTGTTGGACGCTCCGGTGCAGCTCTCTCAGATCTCTGCCGACATAGGTAACCAAACAAAATGATAATACACTTTACCGTATTTGAACTTTTGATAATGTTTGATCAGAGATCTACAGAAGGAATAAGATGACCTTTTCTCCACCATCCGCAGTTAGTGCAGCAGAAGACGTTCAGGGAATCTGGATGATGAAACGTCCTCAGAACACAGTGAGTCGTTTATTTTTACTCAAATTAAAAATTTGCAACTATTGAGTTTGTTGTTTGGATTAAAAAGCTTCTGCTGACAGGAAGTAAAAAGACAAATGAGACTCACAGTAGTTTGAGAAATGTCTCAACTGTCTGATTGTGTTAGATTTTTCAGTGTGGTGGATTTTTCTGCCTCCTTTAGTTTTTGATTTAATGTTCTTGAGCTGATTCTCTGATTGATTGTGATGTTTTCATTAAACACTTCCTGTCTGTGTCTTCAGACGGTGGACGCGAAGAAACTGGAGAAGGCCGAAGCGAAGCTGAAAGCCAAACACGAGCGCAGGAACGAGAAGGACTCTCAGAAGGCCTCCAGTCCCCTGTCAGTGCACACCTGCAGACACCTGTCCTCTCTGTCCACACCTGTCCTCTCTGTGCACACCTGTACACACCTGTCCTCTCTGTCCACACCTGTAGACACCTGTCCTCTCTGTCCACACCTGTCCTCTCTTGCCACATTTGTGCACATGTCCTTCTCTGTCCTCTGTGTCTTCACCTGTACACCCGTCCTCTCTGTCTTCACCCTCTCTGTCTTCACCTGTACACCTGTCCTCACCTGCCCTGCCCTGTTTTCTCTGTCACAGAGTCCTGGAGGAGGCATCTGCAAGTCAGGCCAGCAGTAAGAAGGACAATCGAGTTGACCAATCAGGGAAGAACCGCAGCTATGACATCCGCATCGAGAACTTTGATGTTTCGTTTGGAGAGAGGTAAGCTAAGGGCGGAGCTTATCCACAAGATTCAAGATTCAAGATTACCTTTATTGTCATTCATAGACATGTCAACGAAATTTGATTTGCAGCCCCGTGTTAGAAACAAGATAATAAGAAAGATAATAAAATAAAACTAGAAAATTCCCCCTGGGAAATTTTGAAAGGGACACGGGGTGCGTTCGAGCCAACAAAATTATCTACGTTTTAAAGTTTGAATGAAGTCTCTAGGACAAAGTATGGCCGAGCAGCGGACAATTGAAAAAGGCTGAAATTTGAGGAAATTTCCCCATTCATTTCTTATGGGAAATTTATCGCAGTTGTTTGCGTCTTACGTCGGCCTTCGATGGTCATAGCTCGAAAACCGTAAGAGATATCAAAATGTGCCGAGGGTCATTTTGAGCCGACAAAATTATCTACGTTTTAAAGTTTGAATGAAGTCTCTAGGAGAAACTATGGCGAAGCAGCGGACAATTGAAAAAGGCTGCAATGTGAGAAAACGGCAGATATCAGAGGTAGTCAGTCCCTGATTAATGAATTGCTCTCAGCTGTGTTTCTGTGGCTTTCTCCTTGTCTGTCTCTGTTGATCACCTCAGCTGTCTGTGTCTGCTTCTCTCCTCTGCTTCATGTCTCTGTTAACATGAATTAATGAACTGAATCAATAAACATGAATGGAGCTAATGCTAACGGAGCTAACAGAGCTAACACTAACGGAGCTAACAGCTAACGGTGCGAATAGAGCTAACGGCGCTAACGCTAACAGAGCTAACTGTGCTAACAGAGCTAATAGAGCTAACGGCGTTAACAAGGGGGCGGGGGGATGGGGTTTTCATTATGCATTTGTCTGTGTGTGTGTGTTTATGTATCTGTCATTGTGTGTGACTGCGTATGTGTGTGTCTTCGTCTGTTTGTGTGTGTGTGTCTGCTTGAACTACACAAGCAGCCCAATCTGCTCCTACATGGAGATGTGTATGGTATATGTGTGTCTGAATGTGTGTGTGTGTGTGTGCGTGCGTGTGTGCCTGTGTAACTTCTGCCCCACCTGCTGATAATTACCTCTGCACCTCTCCCACTGTTTACCTGTTCCTGTTCAGTTTTGACGTGCTGTTTTTAATCACTTTTTAGCTGTTGGTTAGCCCTTTTTGTGTGTGTGTTTGTGTGACTACTGTCTCAACCTTTTTGCGAAACTGCTTTCTGAAGCTGAGTTTAACTGTTTGTTGGACGGAGATTGTTTTCAAACAATGCCCTTGTTTTGACTGAGCTCGTTAAGATAATCACTCTCAGGCTGGTTGTCCTGCAGATGTGTGTGCGTGGGTTATTGACCGGTGTGTGTGTAAATGACAGTTGCACCTGTTAAACTCTTCCCTTGAAAAGCGGCTTTTTCGCTGTCGGTTTCTTCCGAACAACTTGCGATTGTGTCAAAACCGTAGCTGCTATCAAAAAACCGATTACACTGTGAGATGCGGACAAGTCTGGGCCAGATGTACGTGTGTTTTATGTCCAGATATTCTTTAGAAAAATGACAAAATGGTCGACTTAAAAAGACTCTGCCACTCAGAGAACAGGAGTTTGTATTGTATGCAGTGAGATTTGGGTTCGGCGAACCTCCTGAACTAAATCCTCTGGTGAGAGAACCGTACCTCGTATCAGAGTGTACTATAGATCATCGGACTCCCGAGAACTTCCTGAGTCCGACCATCATCTCGTTTTATTCCTGACACAACAACTTTTCGTTTTATGGCGATCTAAAGACAGGAGGCATTTCTGCTTTGCTCACAAAACAGCTCTGAATTTTAACATGGGACTTAATGGGAGAACAGGAGGGCGCTGGCTGCACAAAACGTCTCACTATTTAAATTCAGTAAGTCTCTCGGCTTTTTCGAGGACATCACACGAAAGAGGACAAGTTTGTCTACAAACTGATCCCAAAATTATGCGTGTAGAGTGTAATTTGTGGCCGTAGCGACGAGAAAAAGAGAAGATTTTCAGATCGTTTTTAGACTCTGTGCCACTCTAGCACGCACTCTAGCACGAACATTCCGCGCAATACACACCCATTATAATCTCAAAATTTCCCGCCAAATGATCACTGTCATTGAACAGTGACTGATCAAAAACTATAGGACCAATCAAAATGTGGATGAACACACCAATAGACCAGACTTGGGTCTACATTTTAAAGTTGAAATGAAGTCTCTCGGTGAATGTATGCCTGAGCTACAGATGTTTGAAAAACTCCAATTTCAATCTTGTTTTTTTCGCCCGTCCCATTCATTTCTTATGGGAAATTTATCGCAGTTTTTCGCGTCTTACGACGCGAAAAACTGCGATAAATTTGAGAAAAGTAATAGCACACCGATCCCGAACAATACGCACGTTTTGATATATAATTTGCGAGGGTTTTCTCAAAGCTGTGGGACGAGTTTGAGGACGAAAACTTGGAGGAAGATGAAAAATAACTAGAAAATTCCCCCTGGGAAATTTTGAAAGGGACACGGGGTGCGTTCGAGCCGACAAAATTATCTACGTTTTAAAGTTTGAATGAAGTCTCTAGGAGAAACTATGGCGAAGCAGCGGACAATTGAAAAAGGCTGCAATTTGAGGAAATTTCCCCATTCATTTCTTATGGGAAATTTATCGCAGTTGTTTGCGTCTTACGTCGGCCTTCGATGGTCATAGCTCGAAAACCGTAAGAGATATCAAAATGTGCCGAGGGTCATTTTGAGCCGACAAAATTATCTACGTTTTAAAGTTTGAATGAAGTCTCTAGGAGAAACTATGGCGAAGCAGCGGACAATTGAAAAAGGCTGCAATGTGAGAAAACTGCAGATATCAGAGGTAGTCAGTCCCTGATTAATGAATTGCTCTCAGCTGTGTTTCTGTGGCTTTCTCCTTGTCTGTCTCTGTTGATCACCTCAGCTGTCTGTGTCTGCTTCTCTCCTCTGCTTCATGTCTCTGTTAACATGAATTAATGAACTGAATCAATAAACATGAATGGAGCTAATGCTAACGGAGCTAACAGAGCTAACACTAACGGAGCGAACAGCTAAAGGTGCGAATAGAGCTAACGGCGCTAACGCTAACAGAGCTAACTGTGCTAACAGAGCTAACAGAGCTAACAGCGATAACAAGGGGGCGGGGGGATGGGGTTTTCATTATGCATTTGTCTGTGTGTATGTGTTTATGTATCTGTCATTGTGTGTGACTGCGTATGTGTGTGTCTTCGTCTGTTTGTGTGTGTGTGTCTGCTTGAACTACACAAGCAGCCCAACCAGCTCCTACATGGAGATGTGTCTGGTATATGTGTGTCTGAATGTGTGTGTGTGTGTGTGTGTGTGTGTGTGTGTTTGTGTGCGTGTGTAACTTCTGCCCCACCTGCTGATAATTACCTCTGCACCTCTCCCACTGTTTACCTGTTCCTGTTCAGTTTTGACGTGCTGTTTTTAATCACTTTTTAGCTTTTGGTTAGCCCTTTTGGTGTGTGCATTTGTGTGACTCCTGTCTCAACCTCTTTGGCAAAGAGCTTTCTGAAGCTGAGTTTAACTGCTTGTTGGACAGAGATTGTTTTCAAACAATGCCCTTGTTTTGACTGAGCTCGTTAAGATAATCATTCTCAGGCTTGTTGTCCTGCAGATGTGTGTGCGTGGGTTATTGACCGGTGTGTGTGTAAATGACAGTTGCACCTGTTAAACTCTTCCCTTGAAAAGCGGCTTTTTCGCTGTCGGTTTCTTCCGAACAACTTGCGATTGTGTCAAAACCGTAGCTGCTATCAAAAAACCGATTACACTGTGAGATGCGGACAAGTCTGGGCCAGATGTACGTGTGTTTTATGTCCAGATATTCTTTAGAAAAATGACAAAATGGTCGACTTAAAAAGACTCTGCGACTCAGAGAACAGGAGTTTGTATTGTATGCAGTGAGATTTGGGTTCGGCGAACCTCCTGAACTAAATCCTCTGGTGAGAGAACCGTACCTCGTATCAGAGTGTACTATAGATCATCGGACTCCCGAGAACTTCCTGAGTCCGACCATCTCCTCGTTTTATTCCTGACACAACAACTTTTCGTTTTATGGCGATCTAAAGACAGGAGGCATTTCTGCTTTGCTCACAAAACAGCTCTGAATTTTAACATGGGACTTAATGGGAGAACAGGAGGGCGCTGGCTGCACAAAACGTCTCACTATTTAAATTCAGTAAGTCTCTCGGCTTTTTCGAGGACATCACACGAAAGAGGACAAGTTTGTCTACAAAATGAGCCCAAAATTATGCGTGTAGAGTGTAATTTGTGGCCGTAGCGACGAGAAAAAGAGAAGATTTTCAGATCGTTTTTAGACTCTGTGCCACTCTAGCACGCACTCTAGCGCGAACATTCCGCGCAATACACACCCATTATAATCTCAAAATTTCCCGCCACACGATCACTGTCATTGAACAGTGACTGATCAAAAACTATAGGACCAATCAAAATGTGGATGAACACACCAATAGACCAGACTTGGGTCTACATTTTAAAGTTGAAATGAAGTCTCTCGGTGAATGTATGCCTGAGCTACAGATGTTTGAAAAACTCCAATTTCAATCTTGTTTTTTTCGCCGGTCCCATTCATTTCTTATGGGAAATTTATCGCAGTTTTTCGCGTCTTACGACGCGAAAAACTGCGATAAATTTGAGAAAAGTAATAGCACACCGATCCCGAACAATACGCACGTTTTGATATATAATTTGCGAGGGTTTTCTCAAAGCTGCGGGGCGAGTTTAGGGACGAAAATTTGGAGGATGATGAAAAATAATAATAAGAAGAAACGCGCGGGATAGTAATAAGTGACTCGGGGCTACGCCCCGAGTCACTGGCTCCTGCAGCAGAGCTGCAGGAGCCAGTGCCTCGGAGCGTGCCCCGTGTCCCTAATAAGAAGAAGAAGAAGAAGAAGAAACGCGCGGGATAGTAATAAGTGAGCTGCAGGAGCCAGTGCCTCGGAGCGTGCCCCGTGTCCCTAATAAGCTAACATGAAGTATAAGATTCATATATTCGAGGTTTTCATGATATATTTCTGTCTCCAGGTGTTTGCTGCAGGGGGCGGAGCTTTCTCTGGCAACTGGTCGGCGCTACGGTCTGATTGGTCGTAACGGTTTGGGGAAGACGACGTTGTTGAAGATGTTGGCCAGTCGTAACCTGCGTGTTCCGGCCCACATCTCCATCCTCCACGTGGAACAGGAAGTGGCTGGAGACGAGACGCCGGCTCTGCAGAGTGTCCTGGAGAGCGACACGCTGAGAGAAGATCTGCTTAGCGAGGAGAAGAGGCTCAACGCTCGCATCGCCAACGGAACGTAAGATCCCGATTTACACCGGGTGGCGGTGCTGCGCAGGCAGAATTACAATGTCGATTTTAGGGGTGGTTGGGTCGGTTTTTGCTGGCCTGGTCCCGTGTACAAGCGGACCAGCTGAAGACGGAGCACGCCATTTAAAACCAAAATCAGTGAAATTATGGATAAAAATCCAAAATCACACAATATCAGGTAATATTTGAAAGGTGTTTGCCTGGAAACTGACATGTCCTCGGTTAACACGATTGTTTACACGATTACAAGTCACCTGAGGCCAGGTGTGAACGGTTGTTACATCTCCTGGCATGGAATGAAATTCATTTCACAAAAAAAGACACTTAACACTGGTCTGGCCATCATGTAGAAATATTTCACCTTCATGCTCTTAGTTTGCAGAAACACTACAACATCCATGATCCTCAGTGGCTGTTGCTATGGAGACACTGAAGTGACGTCAGAGTTGTGTCGTACTCATTCTGTGTTTGTGTTTTTGTCTCAGTGCTGACGGGATGGAGAGTGTTCGACTGTCAGAGATCTATGGCAAGCTGGAGGAGATCGAGGCTGACAAAGCTCCAGCCCGGTAACTATGGCAACCGCACAGTCTCACATCACAACAACAACAGCTGCACTGCAACTGTAGTACAACTGAACTACAATGAAAACAACAGCTGTGCTTCAGTGAAACGGCAGCAGACCTTTGTGCATTGTGCATTTACTGCCCTGTGCATACTGAGAGGCTCCAGCAGGGGGCACTGAATCCACATCCAAGTGATTCACTCTTTAATTATAGCCTATTGGTGTGTTGATTGACATCTGTGTCATCCAATCAGAGCCTCTGTCATCCTGGCTGGTCTCGGATTCTCTCCCAGAATGCAACAGCAGACCACCAAGTGAGTCCACTCTCCAGCACACACATACACACTTACACCTGCTCCACCCAACCCTGACCCGGCCCGACCAAAGTGACCATGAGGCTGCTTAGCCACCACAATGTCATAACCCTAACCCTCTAACACACTGTGTGTGTGTGTGTGTGTGCGTGTGCGTGTGCGTGTGTGCGTGTGCAGGGAGTTTTCAGGAGGATGGAGGATGAGGTTGGCACTGGCTAGAGCTCTGTTTGCTCGGTGAGTTTCAGCCTCCAGCTTCTTCTCTCAGTCATGGTGTCTGTGGGGGTGTACACACATCATGAAGTACATGACAGCGTCTAACAGACCATTTCTTTCTGTCTTTGTGCCTTTTTTTTCATGAGGCCGGACCTGCTGCTGCTGGATGGTGAGTCAGACCCTCCCCCAGAGCTGTGGCTCGCTGGTGTTAGTGCTTGCAGTTCAAGTAGTAGTATGAGTAACAGTAGGACAAGGAGTAGTAGGAGTACAAGTAGTGGTTGTATGAGGGCTGCTTGTAGTATTCAGAGTAAGATGAGTGGGAGTATTTGAAGTAGGAATAGAGCAGTGCAAGTTGGAGTAGTAGGAGTAAGTTTTTGGAGGAGGCACTAGTAGTTGTAGCTACTCAGTGAGAGGAGTACAAATACAAGTAGTAGTTGTGTGGTAGTATTCTGATGTATTCCTCCTTTGTGTGTGTGCTTCAAGAGCCGACCAACATGTTGGACGTCCGAGCCATTCTGTGGTTGGAGAACTACCTGCAGGTCTGAACCTTAACTCGCTTGAACATTAGCATTTGTCATTGGAACCAATGAGAACAGTTACCCAGGAGCTAACAGGTCATTAACCCCTCCCCCCACAGACGTGGCAGTCCACCATCTTGGTCGTCTCCCACGACAGAAACTTCCTGAATGCCGTAGTAACAGACATCGTCCACCTGCACTCTCAGAGGCTGGACAGTTACCGTGGTGACTACGAGAACTTTATTAAAACCAAAGAAGACAGACTGAAGAACCAACACAGAGAGTACGAGGCCCAGCTGCAGTACAGACAGCATATACAGGTACTACTGCAGTACAGACGGCATATACAGGTATTACTGCAGTACAGACAGCATATACAGGTACAACTGCAGTACAGACAACATATACAGAGGTACAACTGCAGTACAGACAACATATACAGGTACTACTGCAGTACAGACAACATATACAGGTACTACTGCAGTACAGACAGCATATACAGGTACTACTGCAGTACAGACAGCATATACAGAGGTACAACTGCAGTACAGACAGCATATACAGGTACTACTGCAGTACAGACGGCATATACAGGTATTACTGCAGTACAGACGGCATATACAGGTATTACTGCAGTACAGACAGCATATACAGGTACTACTGCAGTACAGACAACATATACAGAGGTACAACTGCAGTACAGACAACATATACAGAGGTACAACTGCAGTACAGACAGCATATACAGAGGTACTACTGCAGTACAAACAGCATATACAGGTACTACTGCAGTACAGACAGCATATACAGAGGTACAACTGCAGTACAGACAACATATACAGAGGTACTACTGCAGTACAGACAACATATACAGGTACTACTGCAGTACAGACAACAAGTACAGACAGCATATACAGGTACTACTGTAGTACAGACAGCATATACAGGTACTACTGCAGTACAGACAGCATATACAGAGGTACAACTGCAGTACAGACAGCATATACAGAGGTACTACTGCAGTACAGACAACATATACAGGTACTACTGCAGTACAGACAACAAGTACAGACAGCATATACAGGTACTACTGTAGTACAGACAGCATATACAGGTACTACTGCAGTACAGACAACATATACAGAGGTACAACTGCAGTACAGACAACATATACAGAGGTACAACTGCAGTACAGACAACATATACAGGTACTACTGCAGTACAGACAGCATATACAGGTACAACTGCAGTACAGACAGCATATACAGAGGTACAACTGCAGTACAGACAACATATACAGAGGTACAACTGCAGTACAGACAACATATACAGGTACTACTGCAGTACAGACAGCATATACAGGTACTACTGCAGTACAGACAGCATATACAGAGGTACAACTGCAGTACAGACAGCATATACAGGTACTACTGCAGTACAGACAACATATACAGAGGTACAACTGCAGTACAGACAACATACAGGTACTACTGCAGTACAGACAACAAGTACAGACAGCATATACAGGTACAACTGCAGTACAGACAACATATACAGAGGTACAACTGCAGTACAGACAACATATACAGGTACTACTGCAGTACAGACAGCATATACAGGTACTACTGCAGTACAGACAACATATACAGAGGTTCAACTGCAGTACAGACAACATATACAGAGGTACAACTGCAGTACAGACAGCATATACAGGTACTATTGCAGTACAAACGACATATACAGAGGTACTACTGCAGTACAGACGACATATACAGAGGTACTACTGCAGTACAGACGACATATACAGAGGTACTACTGCAGTACAGACAACATATACAGGTACTACTGCAATACAGACAACATATACAGGTACTACTGCTAATTCACATGGCTGTTTTCCCAGAATGCACTGTGTTTGATGACGTGTTTATGTTTCAGGTGTTTATCGACAGATTCCGTTACAATGCTAACAGAGCAGCTCAGGTCCAGAGCAAACTCAAACTGCTGGAGAGGCTGTGAGTATTCACACACCTTACACACACCTTACACACACCTTACACACACCTGAGACACACCTGAGACACAGGCCTCACACACATCTCATGCACCCCTGACACACCTGACTTAAATGCCAGTAACATCCACCTGGACTCAGATGTACCTGATCAGACAGGTGTTGCAGCTGCAGGTGTTTCAGGTGTATATCAGGTGTCTGTAGTGTGTCTTCAGTACATTCAGGTACACAGAACACTGAGTACCTGAAAGTACTGTGGAACTACGACAGACATCAGTGAGTCCTGCTCGAATGTGTCGGTGACTGTGTTGTTTCCTCCTGCAGACCTGAACTGAAGCCCATTGAAAAGGAAACTGAGGTGACTTTAAGGTAAGACGATGGTTAAAATAACTGAGTTTCCCAGCAGCAGTGTGAGTTTGTGTTTATGAAGCTGTACGTGCGGGTCTGCAGCTCAGGTAAACCGGATGTTAAACACCTGTGATCTGCAGGTGTTTTCGTCTGTCGTCTGCTCAGGTGTTGTTTGATTGATTGACATGTCGTTTGGTCTTTCTGCAGGTTTCCAGATAACTTTGAGAAGCTGTCTCCTCCCATCCTGCAGCTGGATGAAGTAGAGTTTTATTACTCTCCAGACCAGCGCCTGTTCTCTGGACTCAACCTGTCAGCTGACCTTGAGTCACGCATCTGCATCGTACGTGTGGTCAGAGAAATCGACCAGCCCGTTAATGGCTGTTGTCTTATGAAGCATATAAATATATAAAGTCGATCCTTCGGTCACGTTTGTAGGATCCACAGAGCCTGAACTCACAACAAACACTTGATTTAACAGAAATGTATTATTTTAACACCAATCAGCTGATCAATAATCAGGACTGTGTCGGAGTTCATGTGTCGTGTTGTGTTCGCTGTCAGGTCGGTGAAAACGGCGCCGGTAAATCGACCATCCTCAAACTGCTGATGGGCGAGTTGACGCCGGTCAGCGGAGTCAGACAAGCTCACAGGTAAGATGACCGACGGACCAATGAGAGCAGAGCATTCACCTCGGCTTGCTCACCTGGACTGTTGTTGTTTGTACTGAAATGTTTCCAGGAGAACTT
This sequence comes from Chelmon rostratus, assembly GCF_017976325.1. Classification (NCBI taxonomy): domain Eukaryota; kingdom Metazoa; phylum Chordata; class Actinopteri; order Chaetodontiformes; family Chaetodontidae; genus Chelmon; species Chelmon rostratus. Next base: position 29,014,120 of record NC_055664.1, on the reverse strand, counting down.
TTCTGTTCTGCTCAGAGAACGTTTGCACTCTGTAGAAAACCATTAACATGTTTACGGAGCTCTTTATACGCTTTATTCTCTGTTCATGGGTTCTTTTTAAAGAATCTTTTCTATTTAGAGAACCGTTAACTCTCTGTTTATGGGTTCTTTTAAAGAACCCTGTCTCTGCTCAGAGAACTATTTACAGCCTCTGTTCAGGGAACCTTTAATCTCTGTTCATGGGTTCTTTTTAAAGAACCTTTTCTATTTAGGGAACTGTTTACTCTCTGTTTATGGGTTCTTTTAAAGAATCTTTTCTATTTAGGGAACCGTTTATTCTCTGTTTATGGGTTCTTTTAAAGAACCTTTTCTGTTTAGAGAACTGTTTATTCTCTGTTTATGGGTTCTTTTAAAAGAACCTTTTCTATTTAGAGAACCGTTTACAGCCTCTGTCCAGGGAACCCTTAACTCTCTGTTTATGGGTTCTTTTTAAAGAACCTTTTCTATTTAGAGAACTGTTTACAGCCTCTGTTCAGGGAACCATTTATTCTCTGTTCATGGGTTCTTTTTAAAGGACCCTGTCCCTGCTCAGAGAACCGTTTACAGCCTCTGTTCAGGGAACCGTTAACTCTCTGTTTATGGTTTCTTTTAAAGAACCCTGTCTCTGCTCAGAGAACCGTTTACAGCTTCTGTTCAGGGAACCATTTATTCTCTGTTTATGGATTCTTTTAAAGAACCCTGTCCCTGCTCAGAGAACTGTTTGTGTTTACAGCCTCTGTCCAGGGAACCGTTTCTATCTCATCTCTCTGTGAGATGCTCATTCGTCCAGGTCGTGGTACTTCGAAGGCAACTGGACTTGCTTGTGGTTCAACTGTAAAGACCATCACTGAACCAGGGAGGTGGTCTAGGACTCCACTTATCAGCCAGTTACAATGCTGTCCTCAGACCCCCCCCCCCCCCCCCCTTCACTGTAGGAGTCATGTGACCCTGATGACTCAGATGATGGTCGGGGGGGATAAACAACCCTTTCACGCCATGACCCCATCAACACCTTGGCCCATGTGACCTTAACGACTTGCGTGCTAGCTGGGCGGGTCTATGATCCTCCAGGAGGATGAATACCTGAGACTCCCCACCAGTCGGTTAGAAGTGAAGAAGCCTCTGGGATGAGAGGGGAAATGTCTTTGAGAAGCACGTTGGTTTAATCTCTATCTCATACTCTGCTCTCTTTTCAGTGTTAGTTTAGAGGTACTGTTGCAGTACTCGTACTACTGGAAAAGGAAACTGTTCACTCTGTTTAGGAAACAGTTTACACTCCATTTATAAGAAGCTTTAGATGAGCAGTGCTGACAGAGAACTGTTTATTGGACTGTTCACAGCGGTACGTTTGTTTACAGGGAACTGTTCACGTACTCTGTAGGAACTGTTTTCAGGGAATCACTTGCAGAACTTTTTGTCCGAGCTGACATTTACTGCAGTTTGGCTGCTGGTGCTTTTCATTTCTCATCAGGAACTTGAAGATCGGTTACTTCAGCCAGCATCACGTGGACCAGCTGGACCTGAACGTCTGCTCTGTGGAGCTGCTGCTCAACAGGTTCCCCGGTAAGCACCGAAACCACCAATGACGACCTCACGCCGAGGCTTCGTTCGACCCGCAGGTTCTGATCGGCCGATGTTTGTGTCGCAGGTCGGACGGAGGAGGAATACCGCCACCAGCTGGGAGGTTACGGTATCACCGGAGAGCTGGCCACGAGGCCGGTGGCCAGTCTGTCAGGAGGACAGAAGAGCCGGGTGGCCTTCGCACAGATGACCATGCCATGGTAGGAAGACATTCAGGGTCCAGCTGTCAGTGTATCTGATGATGATGATGATGATGATGTCGTCTTCTGTCTGTCCTCAGTCCAAACTTCTACATCCTGGACGAGCCGACCAACCACCTGGACATGGAGACCATCGAGGCTCTGGCCAAAGCCCTCAACAAGTTTAAAGTGAGTGAGAGAGTGAGACTGTCCTCACTCAGTCCTGTTGTTCATTATGATGAAATAATCAGCACATCAGTGAAAACACTCCGCCCACCTGAGCTCCAGATATGTGGGATCACACCTTGTCAGGTGTCCATCAGGTGTCATACCTGACAAGGTGTACACTACATGATTGTGATGTTTGAGTCCACATTATGTTTCTTACACACCAAAGAAAATACAAACTGAACTAAATGAAACGAGCTGCCTCCTCACTCGCAGGTGTCTCTCAGAGGTGTTCCTCAGTGTGTGATGTCATATGTTTCAGGGCGGGGTCATGCTGGTGTCACATGACGAGCGTCTGATCCGGCTGGTGTGTAAGGAGCTGTGGGTGTGCGAAGGCGGGAAAGTTCGACGCATCGACGGCGGTTTCGACGAGTACCGAGACATCCTGCACGAGCAGTTCAAGAAGGAGGGTTACCTGTGAGAGACCGCCCGCCGCTAACATAAACCCCGCCCCCTCCATAACAACACCTGTCACGGCAGACCGGAGGACGCTTCCTTCTCTGAACTGTCTCACCTCTGCTTCGGGTGATGATCTGCTGTGAGCTGATTGGTCGTTTCTGTTCACCTGATGAGGTCACAGTGAACTCTGGAGGAGGAGGAGTCATGATGTTTGAGTTTATTTGAAAGTCAAACCGCCGTCTGTCATCAGTTTGTCGCCACTTTGAACCTGATTTTGTTTTGTATTGACTTTGGAGGTTTGAGGTTTTATCAGTTTTAAAGGACTCGGCCGTCAAACATTATATTTACATTCAGAGACAAATAAAAACCATCAGATCATGTGTTCCGTTTCTCTCTTTAACTGGTTTAACTGGTTCATTCACCACAGTCACATTTACACTGTACGAACATTATTTCAAACAAACGATTAAAAACGAACCAGCTGCTCCTCACGTTTCACACTTCAGCTTCTTTCTGTCACGTTTGTTTGTTTCCAGTCGCGTTCATCACTCTGAACGTCACCTGTTCAGCGAATGTTTCATCAGAGCCGCTGTATGAACCAGAGGAAACAAATCAAGAGGGAATCGAACCGCAGACGATAAAATGAGTGAAGATCGGTCGTGGAGATGTTCCACCTGTCAGGATGAAACTGAACTGAGACCTGCAGAAGGAGGCCGAGGCGGCCGACAGCTACGACTCCGTGGACTTCAGTTCTGTATCGTATCAAAGTGTCGTGTTCTGTCCACTGAAGCTCGTCTCGTCCATGAGACACGATGTCCACTGTGTGAGACCTGAGACCTCCATCTTTCCACAGAGATGAAAAGTGACAGTTCACACAGGTGTGTGATGTCACTCGAGTCAGCTGAAGACAACGAGTCTGAAACTGAAACCAATCTGTTGGTGTGGAGTCAGAAAGAAGTCAGCTGACCGACCTCTGTAGCTACAGGCTACATTAGCTGCTACTAGCATAACACATCAATGTCACACAGCTGTCAGAGGAAGAGGTGCATTGTGGGTAATTTAGGCGCCAAGTTTTAATGACGAAGAGGAATGTGTGGAATAAGAAAGACGTCAGGCGCGCTGTGGCGGGTTCTCGTGCATCAAACTTTTCATGTCTGAACAGCAGACGCGTGTTTCACAGCCTGGACGCTGTAAGTGTACGATACGAAAGAATCAGAGACTGAACAGGAAGCTGAGAATCAACACAGACACAACTTTGAGTTTTCATCAGTAAAATGTATTAACAACAAGAATAAAGTTCAGAAGTCAGAAAGAAGTCAATAAACTGCCTCCTGAAGGGTTTCAGGACAACGATACAAACATTAGCTGGTGGACAGACAACTGTCGAGCACTCTGACAACCTGAGGAAGCTGTTCACACTCCATCATCACGTCCAGTCATGAAATCTGTTCTCTGCTCGAACCCTGAGACCCCCCCCCCCGCTGTGTCTCCTCCACCGGCAGCGTTTCAGCGCAGCGCGTGCTAACCATGCCTGAGTTCGTTCACTTGCTCAGATTTTGCTGATTTGGTCATTTTTACTTTTGTGCTTCTATCGTGGGCAGGTCAGCAAATAAATACGGTTAGCCAGGAGGCAGGAGATCGAGAGCGTTTCTACAAAAACCAGAAACCACCAGCACCTCCACTGAGGTCAGAGGTCACCACAGAGCAGCAAGCGTCTCTACAGCTCTGCAGTCCAGGCCGCTGATGTGTCCTGCTGTGTCTTCTCTCTCAGGTGAGGCAGGACGGCGTCCCTGTAAAACACCTGCAGTTTGGACACCGTTTCCTCCCACAGGTCGGGGTCAAAGGTCACCGGGACGACGGCCGTCTCTTTCAGGGTGAAGACGACGAGGTCGGCCTGCCGCAGGCCCGTCACCGCCAGCTGACACTGGATCTGCGTGAAGTAACTGTGAGACCTCTTCAGACTGTAGGCTGGGGACTGGGACAGACAAACCAGAAGAGGATGTTAGCGACAAGGAGGGGACGTCTGAGGAGGACAAGGACGACAGATAGGAGGATGAGACAAGGTAAAGACACTGAGATGTTTTACCCCCCCAGGCTGCCGTCCGTTCTCATCCTGTAATTCCAGACAGAAGGCGGGGTCGTCCCTGCAGGCGTCCTCCACTCGTCTGTGTCTGTGCTTGTAGGGACACTTCACCTCCAGGCAGAGCAGCCATTGGCCGGTCTGGCTGTCCGTCACAATCCCGTCAGGACTCGCAGCCAACCAGGGCCGCCGAGCGTCAATGAACAGACCGCAGTCCTGAACCGAGATCGACTGGCCCAAGGCGGCGCTCTTCAGTGTCTGCAGGATGGCATCATCGTCATCATCATCATCATCATCATTGATATTCCACATCTCAACATTGTGACTCAGGTAGGTGAACTGTACCTGATACCTGCGGACCACCTGAGCCTCCATGTGGACCCCCCAGCTCATGGCTCTGGTCTGGATGCGCCGCTCCTCACCTGTCCAATCAGAGCCGGTTAAAGAATCCAGTCAGTGACTGTCCAACCAATAACGAGCCTCAGTTTTATTTGATTGATGTGTTTGTGTTGTGATCATCGTGAAGCTGTAACAATGTTCACAACTATCAATAACTTTATTGATCCTTGATCTTCATTTATGAGCAAACACCTGCAGAACTCAATACTTTCCCATCATCCTTAGCTGGACCAAGCTAACCTGCTGCTGTGGCCACAGTCAGGTCTGTGTTGGGTCCAACAAACCTGGACCCAGTCACGACCCCCTTTAAATCATTAAATATTTTAATAAAAAGATCAAAACATTTTTGTCAATCGATCAATCAATCGACAGGAAGTTAATCTGCAAATATTTCAATAATTAATACTTTATTAATTATTATTTTCATGATCACTTTAACTGATTATTCGTTTCTTGATCATTTACATCTAGTAAGTCAAGGAGTATTTCAATATACAGAGGGAAAGTAAGTGATAGGAAGTTTGCTATAGATGGTGAGGAAATCCCAACAATTAGGGAGAAATCAGTTAAGAGTCTAGGACGGTGGTACAATGTGGACCTGAATGATGTTGAACAGGTTGTGCAATTTAGAAAGGATGTTGCAGAAGGGCTGGATAGAATAGATAAATCAGGGCTCCCAGGAAAACTGAGGTTGTGGTGCTTGCAGTTTGGCTTGTATCCTAGGTTAATGTGGCCAATGTCAGTATATGAAGTCCCATTATCTGTAGCAGAGAGAATGGAAAGGCTAGTTAGCTCTTATATTAGAAAATGGTTGGGTGCTCCCAGGTGCTTAAGCAATGTAGCTTTGTATGGGAAAGGAATGCTTCAGCTGCCAGTATCCAGTCTAACAGAGGAGTTTAAATGCACTAAGGTTAGGACAGAACTTTTATTATCTGGGAGTAAGGACATGTTAGTTAGCAATGTGGTTCCGAATCCTTCTGGGGGGAGGAAATGGAACCCAAGGGCAGCAGTGCAGGAGGCAGAGGCAGCTCTTAGGCATGCAGAAATAGTAGGAAATGTTCAATTTGGCCGGGGAGGCTTGGGGCTTGGCCCAGGCAAACCAGTGTGGAATAAAGCAGGTCTAAAGGAGAAAAGAAAGCTTGTAGTGGAACAGGTGCGTAGGCAGGAGGAGTTGTTAAGAGGGGCAAAAGCAGTTGGTCAAGCCAAACAGGGACAATGGTTGAATTGGGAAGGTGTTGAGAAGAGGAAACTTAGTTGGAGGGACCTGTGGAATATGGAGGAAGGCCGTATTAAATTTCTGATAGGGGCGACATACGATGTGTTGCCAACCCCGCAGAACCTAAGTCTCTGGGTACAGGGCGATCAATCGTGCCCACTCTGCTCAGGTACAGCAAGTTTAAAAGCACATTTTGTCAGGTTGTAGAATTAGCTTATCACAAGGCCGGTATACATGGCGGCATAATCAGGTGCTGAGAAGCTTAGCCGCAGGCATTGAGGAGAGAAGGAAGCAGGTGAATACTGGAAGTTCTAGAAAGGAGAGGTTAGATGTGCAGTTTGTTCGAGAGGGGGAGAAAAATAGAGCTGCTAAGTCAGGGAGAAAGCAGGTAGGTGGCTGCCTGGTAGGGGCTGATGATTGGCAAATGCAGGTCGACTTGGGAGGAAAGCTAGTTGTGCCCCAGGAAATAGTTTATAGTAATCTGAGGCCGGACATTGTCTTATGGTCCATGAGTAAAAAGACTGTGTATTTTATTGAGTTAACAGTCCCTTGGGAAAATTCAGTGGAGGCAGCTTATGAAAGGAAGAAGACTAAGTATGCAGATTTAAAGACAGAATCTGAGCAGAGGGGATGGAAGACCAGGGTCTGTCCGGTTGAAGTGGGGTGTAGAGGTTTTGTTGCAGGGTCAGCTGTTTCACTGTTGATTTCACTCTTTATTTTCTATCCCTTACCCGAACAAGGGTCTGTATCCAATCCCGACTTTCATCTTTTGACTCTACCTCTTTATTTTCTACCCCCTACCCGAACCAGGGTTTGTATTCCCACCCCGCTTTTTCTTGGTGCAGTTGGTGAGAGGCAGGGGTAGATGATGGTAGTGTGGCAATCGGCAGTTACATGTGGCATCTAGGCCTGTGGTAGCATTGTAGCAGCTAACAATAGCTAAAGCGGTGAGAGTATGATAGTATCTTAGCAGTTAGTATTGGTAGCTAGCAATTAACATTAACAGTATAGGTGAATCTAGCTTTATTGTCTTCTTCTGTTCCTCTTAGCAGGTAGCGGTTAGCACGTAACATTAGCTAAATGGTAGCATCGGAACTGTATTGTCTTCTTCTGTTCTTCCTAGCGGTTAGCATTAGCATTAGCTAATAGTTAAATGGTAGCATCGGTACTGGCCACTACCTGGAGCATCCCTGGGTCAGTTGAACGTGGCGGTGCTGTTTGGATTGTGTAGGAGCAGTGTGAACTGGCACTAGGGGGGGTGACTCTGGGATGCCGGAGTTCACTGCCTAACCTCCTGGAGGTGTAGTGGGACTAAGTAGGCGAAACACTGTTGAAGGGAGGTTTCCACCTGATGACCCCCAGAGATGTGTTAGGAATCACTGCTCTTTGGCAGGTATAGAGGCAGATTAGAGCTCCAAGGTTCTTCACTGAGAATGAATCCTCTTTTTGAGCACAAGTATCTTGTGTTTAAATTAACTTATTAATTATTATTTTCATGATCACTTTCACTGATTATTAGTTTCTTGATCATTTGGTCAATAAAATGTTAAGATGCCGAAGTTCAGGTCCCCATAGAGGCACATGCACAGAGACCAGAACCACCACCGTCTGTGTGCAGGCATAGGAGGGTGTGGCTTACCTGTGACAGCAGCCAGGTAGGAGGTGGGCGGGGTTTTGCTCTTGCCATGAACAAAGCGGCTGTGAGCGATGCGGTGAGCCACAGAGGCCGTGATCCGGTTCTTCCTCCAGATGAACCAATCCTGATTGGTCCTCTGTCCGCGGGTCCGAACCTCCACTTCCTCCACAATCCACCTGTCCAACTGGTGTCCGAGACCTGGAGGGACCTGCTCTGGTTTGAGAGGGGCCCTGTCAGAGAGCTGATCTGGTGTTTGTGCAGGATCCGGATCTGGAGCAGCTTTCTGAACCGGTCTCTTAACGGGTTTCTGGGTGCTCTGTTTTTGTTTTTGTCCGCCATCAGGATGCGGTCTCACTGCAGGATTGACCCGAGGGGTCTTGTGGGCATCCTGGTTCTCCTTGACTGTCTTATTGTCAGTCCCAGTCTGAGGGGGTCGTACAGAAGCAGGTCTGGTCTTGTGAGTTTGGACGGTTCTGCCTTTGGCTCCTGCTCCGTCTCCAGGTGTCTGGGTCTGGATGGTTGGGTGATACCGGACTTTTGGGATGACAGTTTTCTGGGTCTGGCCCATCTGGTTTGTGCTCTGATTCTGCATTTTCAGGTTTTCTACATCAGAACCGCAAACAGAACAGAAACTGGTTTTTAAATCAGGGTTTCTGCAGGATTCACCCAGTTTAAGATTTTCAAAAAGCATACAGTCAAATTTAACACGTGCAAAGAAACTCAATAAAAACCAGTCGGGAGGGGAGAATTATTTTAGACGTGGCTGAATACTGTGAAATAACCGATGAAAAAACTAATTTAAGGTAAGAATTTGACACAAACACGACTCAGCACTTCACAGGCAGTAAAGACCTTTCATATTTCATACTTCATGTGAAACACACCACTGAATATGTTTACACTTTTAATTTCATGTCTGTTGGTCAAAAACGTTGCAACATAATTTGGCTGTCAGAGCTTTTATTGTGAAAAACTGGAGAATGCCGGCCGGAAGTTTTGACCGACTTGCCCTGACAGGTCCATCAGCGTCATTGCAGGAAACAGGTGAGACTGAGGTGTGTCCTCTGTTCTGTTCACTTTGAATTGCTTCATAGAAAACCTGAACTAAATCTCTTCATCATCACTCAAATGGAAACGAGTCAGAAATAGTGAATCCTCAACAAATCGGCCAAACAGACTTCAGATCAGCTGTTGTGACATTTCACACGTTGTCGGCTGACGTCCTGAAACCGAAGGCCGAAGACTTCACAACACTCGTCCGAGGAAACGTCTCCGATCCTGTGATATAACCAACGCGTGCGCGCGCGTGAGGACGGCGTTATTAAGTTATTCTGACTGCTGTGAGCACCTGGTGGGTTCGACCAATAGAAACAGAGCAGTTCTTACCTGGAGTAAAGTCCGTCTGTCGGAGTGAAAACTAAACTGAAACTGAGTCTAGTTTAACTGTGACTCATCACCCCGTGACACATACACACGCGCTGCGGGCCTGCGTGTGCGTGTATGTGCACAGGCCCGCAGTGTGTGAGCGCGCACGCACTGACATGTCCCGAACATGTCCGAGTCGCTCCTCGCCCAGATTCCAGTAATATTCTGTCAACACTAAACGATTGATCCGCTTTAAGGGACCAGAACCGATCGTCTGATCCCTGATGTCATGACATCTTGCGGCGTCGTGTCAGGATGGCCGAGCGGTCTAAGGCGCTGCGTTCAGGTCGCAGTCTCCCCTGGAGGCGTGGGTTCGAATCCCACTTCTGACAAAATGTTTTCTTTGTCGGGAGGATCAGATAATCAATGACACGATGAGGAGAAACCGACTAACTAGTGAGTTTGAAGGTTTGGTGGTTTTTCCTCTGACTTCTGTCGCAGTAAACGGAGAAATTTACGGTTTTGGACAAACGAGTTTTTCACTACTTTCACTATGGGCAGTGAAAAGGCATGTGCGAGCAAGGCGGCCTACAAACCAGTTCTGTCAGGAGGAATGGGCCAAAATTCCTGCAAACTATTGTGAGAAGCTTGTGGAAGCACATCCAAAACGTTTGACCCAAGTCATAGGGTTTAAAGGCAATGCTACCAAATACTCATGAAATGTATGGAAACTTCTGACTCATTATCTGGTATTTAGCAAATAGAAATAATTTTGGTCATCCTAATTGACCAAAAACAGGAAAAGTTTAATCTGATTTAATGTTAGACGGTGAGAAAAAAAAGGTTATGTGCCTTTTTATATAGTGTATGGAAACTTCTGGTTTCAACTGTATATATATATATATACAGGTAAACATGTTCTTCTTTGCTGCAGCTGGGGATGTCGGTCTCTCAGGTGTCTCCTGGTCTGTTCCTCAGCGGTCTGGACTCGGCTCTGAACCCCAGCATCCTCTCCAGCAGGAATATCACACTCATAATTAATGCCAGCGGGCTGGAGGACGTGACCTACCCTCCGCTGGACGGCCTGCACGTCCTCCACGTCCCCATCCAGGATCAGCCTCACGCCCCCCTGAGACACTTCTTTGACCCAGTGGCTGAACGGATCAATCGGAACCAGACGGGAGGAACTCTGGTCCACTGCGCTGCCGGCAGGAGCCGATCCCCCGCTCTGATCATGGCCTACCTGATGAGGTAAACCGAGAAGTCGAGGTGTGGCCCAGCAGGCCTGTTCAGTTGTCTTGCATGGTCACAGGGGACATTTAGTTAATTCTTTACTTCCACTAAAGATGGACGTTCACTTGCAGTGCAGGACCGTTAGCTGACCGCTGGTCTCTGTCTTTGCAGGACTGAAGGTCTCAGCCTCCGTCGGGCTCATGAAGTCGTTCTGGAGCAGCGGCCGTTCATTCGACCCAACGCTGGTTTCTGGAGGCAGCTGATGGACTACGAGAGGACTCTGTTCAGCAGGAACACAGTGAGGATGGTGAGGACGTCCAGCGGAGTCCTGCCCGAGGCTCTGGAGGACACGAACGCAGCCACAACATACTGTGTCAACATTTGACCCGGTCCCAGTCCATAAACCAGTTTCCACTCAGACATTAAAGCTGCTGACATCACTGGACAAACACTCCTGAGCACCAATCAGGGTCTGACAACATTTTAAATAAATTATTTAATTCTGCAGTTTCCTTATTACCAACAGATCTCATATTTAGACTCAGACCAACACGTGTGTCCGTCTCTTAACACTGACTTCCTGTCTGTGGCTCAGCTTTGAGCTCATTGGTTCCTTCTGAAGACGTAAATCTTTAAAATGTAGTTTTGTGTAAAAAAGGCCGTGGCCTAGAGGTTGGAGAAGCGGCTTGTTACAGCAGTGTGAAGGATTTAGCGGCATCTAGTGGTGACACTGCAGACTGTAGCTGAGCGAACACCTTCAGGTCTAACGTCCTCCTCTGGAGACGGTGTGTGGTTTGTCTGCTCTGCAGGAACATGGTGCTTCCTCTGTACATATTAATACTCAGGTAACAGAAACATGATGACAACCCTTTATTCCTGCCAACAGACCCCCATAAACCCCCCACACTGCACCTTTACTCCGAGATTTCTTCTTGAAATACTGAGGGGGTGAACGGACGCTGGAGGGGGACACAGTCGGAGCTGGAGGGCAGCGGGGGGGGTAAAGACAGATCACAACAACAAGCAGTCGTGTAAAAAAGGTAAAAAAGAAAGTTTATTTGACGGCAGGAGGAAACGTTCAGTCCTGAATGTGTGACACCTGTGTGATGTCATCAGATCACATGACCAGCCAGAGGGATCAGGATCAATCAGTTCAGTTCATAAACAATGAAGCGCTGCAGGGAGGACAGGGACCTGATGATCCGGCAGGAGAACCGGGCTGCAGTCCCGGTCCCGGTCTCAGTACTGGAAGCTTCTCTTGGTCTGAATGTCGTCCAGTATTTGCTGCAGCTCCTCGTCTTCAAACCGCCCCTCCAAACTGAAAACACACACGTGGGGTTAACATCATCAACACACATGAACCGGGGACCAGGTCCAGCACTGAGCCAGAGACCTGGTCCAGGACCCCGACAGCAGGACTGAGCAGTGAGGTCAGCGTATGAAAACAATAAGGAATGAGAAGCTGGACTAGTCTTTAGACCAGGTTTATCCTCACACTGTCACACAGATCTGGACTCTTCCTCTTCCTCCTCACTCACATTTAAAGTGACACTTCATCACCTTTCACCTGACTCGGCCAGTAAAGTACCGGCCTCGGTTCGAACCCCTTCACTCAGCCCGGCTGTCCCTGCTCTGGTTCCTGTCTGGATATGAGGGGGTCTGGATGTGATGTGGATCAGACTGACCTGGGGATCAGGGCTTTGGCCTCTTCGGCAGCTTCAGGACACAGATTTGCTAAACTGGCCAACTCGAACTTGTGGAGCTTCTTCTGCAGTAGGAGACTGAAGACACACCAGAGACAGAGAGGGGCACGTCAGATCCAGATCAGACCGCAGAGAAGAAAGCAGACATGTCGTGAGGGGGGCTCACCTGCGCACGGCGGTGATGGTCTCTCGGTTCTTAAAGCGGCTGAATCGAGCTGTGTAGTTCAGGGTCTTCATGAAGACTTCGGACAGTTCCTGTTCGTCCTCCGCGCTCTCGTTCTGCTGCTTCCGGTGTTCCAGCAGCATGTGGACCTCGGAGTTCAGCAGAGTCTCCGCGTTCTCGAACTCTGCAACGACACAGACAGTCAGCGAAGAAGAGCGGCAGTCTGCGAATCACACCTGGTGACGCGTTCACACCGCCAAGACAGTACCGGAACTGGTATAGATTAAACCAGCACATTCAATAGTGTGAAACGATACAGACCTTTAGGAAACAGCAGCTGTGAAGCGTCCTCCTCAACATCACCGACGCTCGCAGGAGCCGCGCCGCCTCCAGCCGCCATGACAGACAACACCGGCTAACAGCTAACAGCTCACAGCGACAAAATGACGGCAATAAGACGCGCAGCCGGTCCCGAGCTGAAACGGAGACGCCCGGAGACTCCTGGTAGCCTGAGGAGAAACTCTGTGGATCCCTGAAGTTTCTGTAGTCTAAGTAACGGACACAGGTTTCCGCTCAGCGCCTTTCGGGCACACAAAAGCACGAAGAATCACTTCCGTTTGTGACACGGATCACTTCCGGTTTGCAGTTCTACTGCTTCAAAATAAAAGTACGCGGGCAGATAAAATCACGACAAAGCTCAGAGGGAGTTGATCAGTTGATATTAGATTTGACGCTGACTTTTACTTCCGATTCGGCACAAGTGTGGTTTTATTTATCGTTCTCTGTGTCTCTGAAACTCGTACACTGTACTACATTTGATGTAATAATGCCTGTAAGTGGGTCGCTGGACCAGGTTCCAAAACCACTATCAAACATACACTAAAAAGAGATGCGTTGGCCGGGAATCGAACCCGGGTCAACTGCTTGGAAGGCAGCTATGCTAACCACTATACCACCAACGCCACATATGATACTCACATCGTATATGAAAGATCCGATTACATTAAACATTAGTACTAGTGCAGTAATATAAGTTATACTATATGATACCATGACTCAGTCGTTGATGTCAAAGCAGGATTTTACTGTTGGAGCTGGTTGAGCTTCATTTGAACTAATGATTCTGTTCATTCTGGATCAATCAGCTGATTATTTCCTCCATCAATCGATCGATCGTTCGGTTTGAAAACATTGTGAAAATAGTGAGAAATGTGGTGACGATGAGGCCAAAGTGACGCCTTCACAGTGTTTGTTTAGTCCAAAGCTCCACATTATTACAAACACATTCAGATCATTCAGATCATTCAGAGGAAAAGAGATTCATTAATGATTCATTGTTACTGTTCACAGGATTAGCCGGGGCACTGCTGTCAGTGGTTAGCGTTAACATGTTAGCGTCAGGACCATGTTGGTCCTGGTGATGTGGGGGGGGCAACACACTCATTTTGCTGCCTCAATACCAATAATCAATTGATTCAGTTGATTAGCAATGGCGATTATCTTTAAGTTCATACCAACTTAGACATACCACCTAGCAGCCAGCAGGAGGGGGAAAGCCGCAAAGGCTAGTGGTCGAATCACATGGACACAAGACGCCAGTCGTTTGTCCAGAAACGAGCGGAGAGAGACGGACGACGTGCAACAAAGGTCCACGACCACATCTGAACAGTTCAGGACCTTCAAGTCTGAAACTGGTTTAGGAGTTCCACTGTAGGATTTGATTTATAGTTATATCATATGTGGTCGGGTCGTATCGTGCATGTCTGGATTTAGAGCGATGGCGGGGGGGTCTGCCCGGCTACGACAGCCCCTTCACTCAGGTGTTCATGGCTAAACAACATCTCACTGTTCAAATAAAGACTCAAGAAAATAAAGAGCAACAATGATCCATTTAGTGTCAATATCTTTACTGTTTTTATACAAAACAATGTCTTTCAAAAAATATGTGGAATTCAGCGTCTTTCACACCTGCAGTGAGTCACGTCATGCTCCTCATCGACCACCGTTTCTTATGCAAGAGTAAGTTTATGAATAAATCTTTTCCAAATGAAGGTAAATGAATTAAAGTGATCTTGCTGAGTTGTGTCCTCCCCGGTCATCAGATCAATCCTTCTGCCTGGTGTCAGTTTAGGAACAAAGTTGGTTGAGTGAACTGACAACCTTTTCCGTCGCAGTTTGACAGTTGGTTAAAGAAAGTTAAGAGTCTGGACAAAGCGACAGCACGTCAGCGTCCTCAGGATCTGCTGTCGGATCTCTGTGGTTCTGATCCCGTAGATGATCGGGTTGAAACAGCTCGGGAACAACAGGTACATGGTGCTGAAGAAAACCCGAACGGCTTCAGGAAGACCGTTTCTGATCCGATAGGACAGGAAAGCAACGAGTGCGATGGTCAGGCTGACGGTGATGACCAGGATGTGGGTGATGCAGGTGTGGAGCGCTTTGACCCCTGACCTGCCCGACCTCAGCACGGAGCTGAAGATCACCACATAAGAGGCAGCGATGAAGATGAAGTCGGCCACAGGGATGAGGAAGGCGGTCAGCAACCCTACCAGGTTGTTGATGGCGGTGCTTCCACAGGCCAGCCTCACCAACGCCATGTGCTCACAGAAACAGTGGTTCATCATGTTTCCAACACAGAACGCCAACTTTCCTGCCAGACTCACCATGAGTGTGTTCAGGAAGAAGTTTCTGATCAGAATCGGGATCACAAACTTGAGGAATCTGGGTAACGCCATGCGTTCGTGGTAGTAGAGCGGCGTGCAGATGGCGAAGTAGCGGTCCAGCGCCATCCATACCAGCAACGTGGACTGAAAAGCTCCAACGAAGTGAATGAAGTGCATCTGAACCAGGCAGCCAATCAGAGAGATTCCCCTCCAGTCAAACAGGAAGCTCAGCAGCATGTTGGGGACGAAGAACAGCGGGAGGCTCAGGTCCACGCAGGCCATGCCGGCGATGAGGATGCACATCGGCGAGTGGAGGCTCCTCTGAGAGACGATGACGTACAGCAGCAGGGAGTTGGCCGACAGCGACACGGCAAACATGATGAAGAAAGGGATGAAGAGGACGGGCCTCAGCGCTCCGAGGTCATCGAAACCATCCAGGATGAAATGTTTGTGCGAGGAGACGTTCTCCATCCTCCTCCTCCTTTCATCAACCTGAAAAAGGAGGAGACGGAAGAAAAGCTCGTAGACGGCCGTTACAGAGTCACCAACATGAACCAGCACCTGTGGTGAAGACCGGAGCTGTGACAGACCGTCTCAGGGTCTGATCAGGGTCTGATCAGGGTCTGATCAGGGTTAGACGACTAAAGCATGTGTGCAGACAGTGAACACGACACAGCAGAACAAACAGAACAAAGTAAAGTTGTGGTTTCTGTGCCATCCTTATGGGACTGCCCACAAATTCAGGCCTCTTGGAGCGAGGCGATGGATATGATTTTACATGTTACAGGTATAAAATTAAAATTAGACCCCAAAATATGTATTCTCTGCATCTTTCCGACAAACCATAACATTAGCGAAGAAAACAAATCTGTGATTACTCTTTGCACGTTACAAACCAAACACACTAAAGGCAAATCCTGGAAGTCCACGACCGAACCAAGTATCAGATTCTCTGACACTGGAAAAACTCACCTTGACATTAAAGGGTAAAAACCGTCTTTGACAGTCTGTGGAGATGTTTTATGGTGTTCTTAGAGGGGAGGGAAGCATTGGAGGCATGCTCCCCCAGTATGTAAACCTTCAACAAAAGGAATTTCTATGTATTTTCTATACGTCTGTTTGTTCCCGCTGTGTTTTATTTGACATGCTTCTCTCTGAGGTAAAGGACAGTCTGTGTTCTGCACTGCGCAGAATAAGACACCTTATCGCCCTGTGACGTCTCCTTACTGTGATCCTTCTGTATTCTTTCTTGTTGTTCATGTGATTATTCAACCTGTAAATTAATAAACACACACCATCATCATCATCATCATCAAGGTGTATCAGTGGACTCTGCCTGTCAATGACGTCTGTCTGAAGCCCAGTTTTCCACATCAGCTCCACACTTTAACAGCTTCAGCAGCTTCCACCTCGACTCGTTCACGTCGTTACTGAGCTGTTCAGTCAACAGACGAATGATCGATCAAACATCGATCAGCCAGGTGTCAGCTGTCAGTGTTTGCTCTGTGCATTGATCTGTTGTCCTCTGGCTGATATCAGGATACTTCCACTCCCCCCTGAAACGCATCGATGAAGCATAACGCTGCATTCCAGACTGAACGATGCTCTGAACTTTGTTTGATGCTCGTTATCGACAAGAAATGTACACGAGGCATAAAAACCTTTTTTTTCTGCTCAACATTTCCTGGTTTTGACTTTCAGGCCTAAATTCAAACCACCGACACATAAAGTTCAGCTGGATGATGATGATGATGATGATGATGCATTTAATCTTTTTCTTGCTCCCTCTTCATCTCATGGAGGGACACACATTTAACAACATCATCACGTCACATTCGAGCTCAAAGACACTTTGACAAGAGAACAGAAGGAGTCGGGGGTCCGACTACCGACCCTGTTATTGTGTTAAAGCGAGTCAAGGGTCAGAGAACACCTGAGCAGACAGACAGGTGAGCTGTTCCACATCGACAGAAGAATGCACCACCCCCACCTTCATACCCATCAGATCTGTATTGTCAAGTTCTGCAGAGTCGTGTTGTAAATCTGTTCAGCATGTTGAGTCCACACACGGTACAAAAACCTGCAACATGTGAGTCCTGGTTCCTCTGTGTTCCAGCTGAACCTCAGACAGAATAAAACAGATCAGTGCAGCAGAATGAAGACGTGATAACAGAAAACGTGTGAGCTGAGTCTCTCCTCACTCTGAACAGTCAGCTGTCGACTCCTCCGTCCACCCCCCCACCACCTGTCCCTGCAGAACGCTGACTCAGCACTTTAATACCCTCCGTTTGATGCTGCCATTGGCTGCAGAGACGAAGTCCAACAGCCCGTCCTGCCGTGAGAGTGTTGGACCCCCCCAGAGGATCACAGCGTCAGATGAGACACTGAGTTTGGAAAAGTTAGTTTGTAATTTTGATGCTGTCGTTGGTGGTTTGACTGTTTGAGAATAAAACTGAATAACTGCAGAGTTTGTCCTTGAAATGCAGAACGTGACTTCATGAATGTCGGACGTCGTCCAGCCGACCTCGCTGCTCTTACTGTAGGTGGTTTCTGCGATGCTTCTTCTCGTTTGACTTCCTGTCTCTGGTTCAGTCTCAGTTGAGACCAGCTGGTGAACATAGTGGCGCATGTAGCAGCTAACGAGCTGGAGGAGACCAAAACAGAGCTAAAAGAGAGAGAATACCATGTGGCCAAAAGGCAAAACCACACTCAAAATCCGCCTAGCAACACCGCTACATCCAGTGGACAGCAGCTGTTTGTGATTGGTCGCCCCCTGGTGGCAACACAGCTGTACACGTTGGCGTATTTTTTTCTCACAGGGAAATACGAACTGATTTGACACCTTGACCAGGTGTGTATTTCTTTGAAGAGGTTTTGCAGTCAAATGAGGACAGCAGTTTAGCAGTTACGTCAGTTAGGTAGATGATGTAAGTATGCTGTGAACGGGAAGAGTGTGACTGACATGTGACCAAGAAACACCTGAATCTGGCCTGAAATGTCCGCCTTTCAAAGCCGGAGCAATGGACTGAGATCAAATTAAGAGCTTCAAGATAAGCCACAGTCTGACTTTCAGCATACTTTAACAGGACGCTGCAGTGTCCGAGGCACCCTGAACTCCTCATTGGCTGGTGAGGAAGCTGGAGGCGGGTCGAATTTTCAGTGGCTGGTGGGTGACCTGTCCTCCTGTTCTCACCTGGAGCTAACTGATGCTATCTTAATTAGCCTCGATTCGTAGCATCATCTGTGACATGACATTCAAAAATCTGCTCGTGTGATAATTTGAGTCTGACATGTTTTAAAAGTCCAAATGAAAAGTTGTGAAAATCAGAATCCAGGATGTCTGAAGGTGTACATCACAGATCACCTGCTCATCCTCCCTGCAATTACAAAATACATGGGAGTGACTGACTGTTGTAAATATCTGCTGATCCTGAATCTGATGCAGCAACACGTCTCAAACACGAGCAACAAAAGACTGGGAAAGAAGTGGAACGCTCCAAAAACACCTGTTTGGAACAACAAGTGTTGATGGTAAACTGGTTCTGTGTTGAAGTGACTTGATGTCAGACTCTGCCGTCCGTCTGTTTGTGTTTTTCTGTGAATGAGACCCTGAAATCACCCCCACGACACCGACTCATGTTGGACATGATCTTTGATTTTCCTCCCCACAGTGACTCTGAGGCTGCACATGGACTTCAAACAGAACTGGAGTCACATCCAGGAAACTTTAGAAAGTTGCTTTTCATCGTGTCACGACTGCAGAAGAAGCAGAAATACACAGAAGCTTGAACTCGCTGAGAGCCGAGCTCTGAACAGTGGTGTGTAGAGCCTGCACTGCCCTCTACAGGCAGAGAGCAGTAACTACAGACGCGGTAAAGTTGAGAGAAAAGACGCGTCATGTAAGTATGCTGTGCCGTTAGCCGGTTTCTCTGTTGTCGGAAGTCTGCACATGGTGTTTTATTTTAAAAATGTCGCCGATGCTCTGTGACTTCCTGCCTGGTGGGATCTGCTCTGCTGCTCCACATGATCTGATTCCAGATGAACTAAATCCAGTCTGCTGTTATTATTACTTTAAAAATCATGCTGCGTTCTGCCTCAACAATATTCACGCAGCGATTCAGCTTTCTGCTCCATTTCAACGAGTTCGATTAAGAAAATCAACTTTATTCTGCTTATTTATGTCCAAAGCTGAAGAAATTAAATGTATTAAATGCATTTATCTGGATAAATATCTATAGTTATATTCAGGCAATATTTGGCTCATCTATATATTTATATTTAGGCTATATAGCTTTAGATATATCTATCTTTATATTGAGACTCTTTTCATTTCAGACCATGAGTGTTTTCATCGTTTGCACTGAACTCCATGAATTTGGCCACTGAAGCAACTTTTCCTCAATTTCAGGATTTCATTGTTTCTATGAGGCGTCAGTCTTCTGGAAGTCAGTCGATATTCACACGAAAGATGCCAACAAGGCTCTTCTTTTAACGCAGACTCTGGTTGGCTGTTGTTGGCTGTGGGCGGGGCCTGAAGATCAGAACTGGTCAAAGGTCACGTGCACGCGCTCAGCGGGGAAACGTGGAAGATGTGAAGCGATGAGTCAGCTTTCTGAGGATCAGCAAGACTTTCAGACTAAATGTTTGACTGGATCGATCTGGACCTTTTCTATCAGACTTCATGCTGTATGTTGAAATAGTTTGTATGTTATAAAAAGTTGTTTGTGTGGCTGCTGATGATTCATGAGCTGATGTCATCATGTTTACTCCTCCGTCTGTCAGTAATGAGCCCCGCCGGAGCTCCTCCGTCAGCTCCATCAGCAGCACGTGGACAGACTGTGTGGTTGCCTGGACACTCTGGAGGATATAACCAGCTCCGCTAACGGGCCAATTAGGAGGATCATGGGAGATGGCTCTTCTGTCGCCATGGTTACTGAACACAGCAGCATCAGGGACGTGTTTATGTTTCTCGTCCTGACGTCGTTTCTGACGGGTCGCAGGAAGCCGACGGGTCGCAGGAAGCCGACGGGTCACAGGGTTCACTCTGTCGTTCGCTCAGGTTTCATGGACTCCAGGTGTCACATCAGACTCAACATGTTACCTGTGACGTGCTCGAGGTTTCTGAACTGGACATGAGTAGATCTGCTAATTCAGAGTGACGAATATAAAGCAGATCAATAAAAAGCTCCATCATAAGTTCATTAACAGACAAATGGAATCATGGGAGCTGTTCTTCACTGGAAAACGAGGCAGAACAGTGAATCAGCTTTGTTTGCACTTTGCTGAATCTCTAATACAATAAATTATGGGATGCAGCAGAGGAGACATGACAAAAAAAGCAAATGCTGAAAATGTTCTCTGCTTTTGGACCTTTGTGACTCAAATGATTATAAAGGACACAAAGAAAGACGCCACAGACTGAGCGAGGGCGTTCTGCTGAGGCTCCTCTCAGGGTTCAGCATCGCTGTGAAAATATGAACAGAACGAAAACGAAGGAAACGACCTCGCAGGTGATCAGAGTCGTTTGGTTTGCATCACCAAACTATCGCAGAGCAGTAATCGGCCGCGTGTCTCCCAGTCTGAGTCTGGACGTCAGATAAACCGGGACGGCCGAGGAGCTCAGGATGAAGTAAACCGCTGCCTGATGGAGCGGTACAGCGGGGGTTTACGGATCGAAGGCCGTCAGCGCCGCCGTGCAGGCTGCTGAAAAACCCCTTCAAACTGCCCCTCGCCCCGCTCAGAGCCGGGGAAGACTGAGAGACCTGAACTGTACCCAGCTGGTAGCACTCCCCCTCAGGTGTCAGTGTGTTTCCTGCCAGAGAAGAGATGTTCAGCATCACTGGAACCATGTTGTGATTCCAGGCTTGGCTCACACGGGTCCCGGTCTGGCTTGCAATGGACCCGAGTCCAGTTTCTCACAATGGTGGCTCCGTGTAGTTATTTCGGGCTGCGCTCGGCCGAGCCTGGACGCTGGACGCTCGGCGGGGAGCTTCCCTCCCGGGTCTGGCTCCAGGGGGGGCGCCCTGAGCTCCTTCTTGACAGATTCAGAAAGGTCTGTGGCCCTAATATCAAATAACATGTTTTAATAAATCACAATAGGTACAGTTACTTTACTTTCAGTGCACTGTGAAGCGCTTACAAACACAATGAATGCCTGATTAAATACCCCCCAAAGCTGATCATAACCAATCAATAAATCTGTCAGATGACGGTTAATGTTCGTCCAATAAGATCAAATTAAACCGTCATTACTCGTGATCCTCTGGGGATCCAGCCTGGAAGCACACGTCCTCCACACAGTAAGCTGTTCTTGTGGAAGGTAGTTTTAAAATGGGGGGGGGGGGGGGGCAATCTGTCAGAAACCTGGACCCACAGTTCACTGTCACATCTACAAAGCAGGTGTCTGACGGTGTTTCAAGTCACGTCCTGAAGACTCTAAGTACAAACTGGTTTCTTCCCAGATGACTTCAAAACAGATGTTATAAAACCATCACTAAAGAACCGAACCTGGATAGTAAAGCACTCTGTAACCGCAGGCTGATATCAACCTTTCATTCATCAATAAGACCCTGGAGAAGAGAGTTCACATCCTTTCTTAATGAAAATAACATCCAGACCACAGCTGAGACTGCTCTGACTGAAATACTCAGTGACCTCAGACTAAAACCCTGATGTTAGTTAATTTAAACACAAGATCCTTGTACTCAAAAAGAGGATTCATTCTCAGTGAAGAACCTTGGAGCTCTAATCTGCCTCTACACCTGCCAAAGAGCAGTGATTCCTAACACGTCTCTGGGGGTCATCAGGTGGAAACCTCCCTTCAATGGTGTTTCGCCTCCCACTACACCTCCAGGAGGCTAGGCGGTGAACTCCGGCGTCCCAGAGTCACCCCCCCTAGTGCCAGTTCACACTGCTCCTACACAATCCAAACAGCACCGCCACGTTCAACTGACCCAGAGATGCTCCAGGTAGTGGCCAGTACCGATGCTACAGTTTAGCTAATGCTAATGCTAATGCTAACCGCTAAGAAGAACAGAGGAAGACAATACAGTTCAGACACTACCTTTTAGCTAATGCTAATGCTAAATGCTAACCGCTACCTGCTAAGAGGAACAGAAGAAGACAATACAGCTAGATTCATCTATACTGTTAATGTTAACTGCTAGATGCCGATGCTAACTGCTAAGATATTATTATACTACCACCGCCTCTCACCAACTGCACCAATAAAAGCGGGGTGGGAATACAAACCCTGGTTTGGGTAGGGGGTAGAAAGTTTAGAGGGTGCTGAAGGTGGAGGCCTAATCCACAGACTAGATTTAACAGCCTCTTCTAACATTTAAAAAAAATAAGGTCTTTAAGATGTTTGATGTGATTGATCATTACATCTTAATCAATGGTCTGTAGCAGTTGGTCTTTCTGACTGTTAAACTGGTTTCAAACATCAAAAGGAGAAAGTTTGACGTCAGTCTTGTGTCTGAGAAACATGGCATCTGTTTTAGGGTTGCAGGGAGCTGATTGGTCCATTACTGTTCTCAGTATACATGCTGCCACTGGGTGGCGTCATTAGAGAGAACAATGTTTGCTTCTATGCAGATGACACACAACTGTACATCTCTACTGAACCATGAAGTCCTCGTCAGCTTCAACAGCTGAAGTTCGACCAATTAGAAATCACAACCATTGAGAGACTTCAGATCATTCAAAACTCTGCAGCTCGCTCTTGAACCAGAACCAAGAGGAGAGACCACGTTAGTCCAGTTGCTGCTCTGCACTGACTTCCTGTAAGATTCAGGACTGATTGTAAGGTCCTCCTCCTCGTACACAAAGCCCTTCCTGGACCAGGACCGTCGTTTATTTGTTGCCTTCACTGATCACCTGCTGCTGGTTTATCGGAGGTTTCCAGCAGCTGAGAGAAAATCAGGCTGCAGCTTTTGACAATGATGTTTAACTTTATTTATTTGACATCTTACACATTTTCTCTCTTTTCATCCTCATTCTATCTGACTTTTACAATCGTTATCAAGTGGCTTTCAGTCTCATCTCACACATTCATTTTCTATGTTGTTGTGCTTTATCTGAAGCACTCAAAGCTTTTAGGTGAAGCTCTTTGCTTTTATAAATAAAGTTTAATATTGTCATTATTATTATTATTATTACTAAACAAAGCTAAACAAAATAATATGTAATTTCAAGAATTCTTTGTAAATCTTCTATTTTTAAATGGAAACAACAGATGTACAGAAAAGACTTCAGTAGTTCAACTGCTTTTGACTCATGAATATGGATTTCAAATTCTTTTATTGAGTAAAGTCCATCTTTACCTGTGCAGGACTCCACGTGCACAACATCTGCTCTGAATCAAGACTTAATATTTCTGCATGAGGGCAGAGACTGCAGGACATCAACATGTGTCTGTAAAGAAATAAGTAAATATAGTAAAGCCAGGCAGAGGGGTGTGGAGGCTGAAACACTGCAGGCTGGAGTCCTGCGTGTATTAAAGCATGAATAGATCAGCTGACAGATGACAGGCAGTTCACTTTCTAAACTCGTTTGCCAAAACCAAGACTTTTGATTATGATGCGGATTTTGGTCAAATTCAGTCCGTACATCACAGGGTTGAAGAGCGGCTGGCATGCCAGCCAGTATATTGATAAAAAGATGCGCAGAACAATGGGTGAACTGCTCATATCGAACCTGCTCTGCACGATTTCAAAGAAACAGCCGAAGGAGAAGTTGAGCAGGGAGGCCAGGTGAGGCGTGCAGGTGCTGACGGCTTTCTGCCTCGTCTGCTTCGAGCCAGAAAAACACACCTTAAGAATCCTGATATACGTGTAAATAATCAGAATTATAAGACCAAAGATGACCGTGAAGATGTAGACAAGTCCATAGATGTTGTTGACGGTGGTGTCGTAGCACGCCAGTTTGACGATGGAGTAGTTGTCACAGTAAACTTTGTGAATGAAGTTCCCGCACAGCTGCAGAGGGACGCTCAAAGACATCATGGCAAGAGTCGACAGCATGCTGTACAACCAGACAAACACAGAGAGGCCTGCAACCTTCCTGTGTGTCATACGCGTGTTGTACTGCAGAGGATGACAGATCGCAACATATCTGTCGTAAGACATGACGGCTAAGCTGAATATCTCTACACTTCCATAGAAATGCACACAGTAGATCTGCAGGAAGCAACAGGAAGCAGAAACAGTGTGAACGTCAGAGAGAATCTGCAGCAGAATGAAGGGAAACAAGCCTGTACTACCATACAGTTCATTCACAAACAGGCTGCACAGGAACAGGTACATAGGCTCATGTAAGCTTCTGTTCATGCAGATCACCACGATGAGCAGCAGGTTGGTGCAAACTATGAGAATATAAACAGACATAACAATCATGAAACAAAGAGATTTAAAAACTCCAGTGTCCAAGTAGGCAACAAGAGTGAAAAGAGAAACCTGAGTGGAGTTGATCATAGTCCTTCAGGTGGCTCGGCCAGAACATCGTGCAGTCATTTATACTTTGAACATACATGAAGCTACAGCATTAATCGCTCGTTAACAGATGACGTCATCATAAAAGCACATAAACATTAGTCAGACTTAGCATTCACATGTAAAAAGCATGTATGATAGAAAGAAACACGCTTGTAGAGACAGTTGGACATTATGTGACTGATCTCCTGCCCGGCTGCAGTCACACTGAGTCCCTCCTAACTGGGCTGAGACTCTGCTTCGCCTTCTTTTAGCCTCTTCAGCCAGGTGAGACCCTCAGCAGCACCCTGACCTCCCTCTGCAGCTCTGTCTAGGGACTACAGCGCTACAGACTCTCTGTGGTTTACCTCTGGGTCACTGTCAGGCTGACGTTACCTGGTTCTCAGGCTGACGGTCTGTGGGCACCAACTGTTCTTGTGTCTGGCTGTTCACAGAGCTCTGTAGCGCCTCCCAGAGGAGAGAAGGTGGAACAGGCCGTGTCCAGGTGCGATGGGTCTGCAGTGACGTGTCATGGCCGGCATACAATGGAGGGCAGTCGCGACTGTTCTTTGTGGTCTGTTCTGTCCTGTTTGGAGGCCGATGAACAGAGACCAGACCGGATGACTGCAGAGTAGACCTGGATCAGCAGCTCCTGAGGCAGGTTGAACTTCCTGAGCTGGAACAGGAAGTGCATCCTCGGCTGGGCCTGGTTGTCAATGCTAGATGCCCACTTCAGGTCCTGGGAGACCTTAAGTATTCTGTTGATGGTGATGGGGGCAGTGTTGGGGGACTCGTCCTGACATGTCATCCCCACAGTTTTCAGTGTGACACATAGTTTTAGGTTAAATGTGACACACTCATACACAGGATATCTATCTCTGATGTCTGTTGTGATTCCAGATAAGATAAAAAAACGTCCATCAGTCCAGAAGTGACAGGACGCGCCATCCAAGGCCAGAACCTGCCTGAGAATTTTCATGTCTTCAAGTTTCCTTCTGCGAGAGCTGTCTGTACATCCATGAGTACACTGCTAACAGGAGCTGCCAACAGGAGCCGCTAACAGGAGCTGCCAACAGGAGCTGCTAACAGGAGCAGATAGCAAGAGAAGCTAACAGGAGCAGCTAGCAGGAGCAGCTAGGAAGAGAAGCTAACAGGAGCAGCTAACAGGAGCTGCTAGCAGGAGCAGCTACCAGTAGCTGCCAACAGGAGCTGCTAACATGAGCAGCTAACATGCACTGCTAACACGAGCAGCTACCAGTAGCTGCTACCAGGAGCTGCTAACAGGAGCTGCTAACTCGAGCTGCTAACACGAGCTGCTAACAGGAGCAGCCAACAGAAGGTGCTAACACGAGCAGCTAGCAAGAGCTGCTAACAGGAGATGCTAGCAGGAGCAGCTAACAGGAGCTTCTAGCAGGAGCAGCTAACAGAAGCTGCCAACACGAGCTGCTAACAGGAGCTGCTAACTCGAGCTGCTAACACAACCTGCTAGCAGTAGCTGCTAACAGGAGCTGCTAATAACTAATTCTGCAGACAGTTAATGGAGTCACTTTTCTTAAATAACAAATTCAGGCCTGAGAATTTTCATATTTTCAAGTTTCCTTATGTGAGAGCTGTCTGTAAATCCATGAGTACACTGCTAGCAGGAGCAGCTAGCAGGAGCAGCTAACAGGAGCTGCTAACAGGAGCTGCTAACAGGAGCAGCTAACTTGCACTGCTAACACGAGCAGCTACCAGGAACAGGTAACCTGTGCTGCTAATACGAGCAGCTAACAGGAGCAGCTAGCAGAAGGTGCTAACTCATTAACAGGAAGGTAAATTATTTTAACGAGTCGCTGTCAAAGGAGGAAGAAGTTCAAATCATCGTCTTCATCAAACTGTTATCAACACTGTGTTAATTACTGTGTTACATTTTGTACAGAAGAACAGAATATCAGAGAAGAGTTTAGGTCACCATAACAATCACAACATTTTTTGTTGTTAGCGTAGCTGCATGCATAGCAGGGCATTTAGCATGAATACATGAATGCTGCTGATAATATTTTGTTTCTGTCACTTATTATGCGGAGAGCATCATTTTAGAAAGGCCTTTCAGAATCATGGTGTGAACTACAGCGTGACAGCGTGCCGTTAATTAGCGAGCTGATATCTCAGTCGACAGAGTTTCTATCACCAGAACTAGAATCTGGAGTTGTGAACAGGTCTGGGTGTTATTTCACTCTAAGCTTTGGTACCAAGTTTGGAACCTTTTTCAGCATCTTTACCTTTATGTTATCAACAAGTTTTTCTACAACGAAGCTTTTGGTTTTTGACAGTTTTTGACAGTTTTTGACAGTTATGCCACAGACACATTTGGGTTGATGCTGTGAAGGTACTGAGCTTCACCACCCAGCACTCATTATGAAGTCATTATGTCACACGTGGGGCATCTTGGTCTGCTACGACAGGTAAACTGTCTGTGGTAGCAGCTGTCTGCCTCACAGACCGGATCACTCACAGTAAGTGTTTTCAGTCTTACCCTCTTCATTTGGAAATGGAGTAAATTGAATCTCGTGTCCTCGCTGGATTAACAGAATGATGTTGATGTCGTTTCACAGGTAAAAACACATTAAATCACAATAATCATAGGAATAATGAGAATGCTGGAATCTGTTATGAATGATTCAGATCAACCTTTTTATGGCTCATTAAAGACATGAATCGTGCAGTTGGTTTGTTACAGCGTAGCTTCAGTTGACAATAGTGCTGTTAAAAAAAAATCAGCACACCTGTTAGTTGTCTGATATGTCCATTTTCTCCCCAAAGAGCAGACGTTTATATACGGTGCGTATCTTAGACATTTTCAGTCCGTACAGTAAAGGGTTGATGAGCGGCTGACATGTCAGCCAGTATAATGACAAAAAAATACGCAACATAATGGGCAAATTATACAAATCAAACCTGCTCTGCACGATTTCAAAGAAACAGCCGGAAGAGAAGTTGAGCAGGGAGGCCAGGTGAGGCGTGCAGGTGCTGACGGCTTTCTGCCTCGTCTGCTTAGAGCCAGAAAAACACACCTTAAGAATCCTGATATACGTGTAAATAATCATCAGTATGAGACCAAAGATGACCGTGAACATGTGAGTGAGTCCGAAGGCGTTATTGAGGGTGGTGTCGGAGCACGCCAGTTTGACGATGTAGTAGTTGTCACAGTAAACTTTGTTAATGATGTTCCCGCACAGCTGCAGAGGCAGAGTCAGATAGTAAACGATGAACATATTCATGAGCAGAGGGTACAACCAAATCAGAGCAGTGAGCTTGGCAATCTTATTCAACGTCATATGAGTGTTGTACTGCAGAGGGTAGCAGATAGCCAGGTATCTGTCATAGGACATGATGGCTAAGGTCAAAAATTCTATACCCCCGTACGAGTACAAGCAGAAAACCTGCAGGAAACATAACGAAGCAGAAACAGTGTGAACGTCAGACAGAACCTGAACCAGGAGGAGCAGGAACAAGCCTGTACTACCATACAGTTCATTCACAAACAGGCTGCACAGGAACAGGTACATAGGCTCATGTAAACTTCTGTTCATGCAGATCACCACGATGAGGAAGACGTTGGCACAAACTATTGAGAGGTAAAAAGTCAAAATAATCAGGAAGTACAAGTATTTAAAAACTCCGGTGTCAAAGTAGGCAGCAAGAGTGAAATGTGAGACCTGAGTGGAGTTGATCATGATCCTGCTTTTGGTCCTTGAGGTAATTATCAGCACAGTTCAGTGGACCGACATGTTCCAGTAATTAAGCAACGTTTTCTCCCAGCTTTGTCAGAGTTGAACCCGTTTAAGAAAGCATCGATGCTACATAAACACACAGCGTGCTAACACCAATCAGACTCATGTGAATGAAAACAAACGTCAGAAAGTCATTGAATGCACCGTTACCTTGTTTAAAGTCAGTATAACACAGGTCGGGACTCTGATCCGCAGACCTGCTGGAGTCACGCCGTGACTCTCCACCAACTCAGCCGAGACGCTGATCCTCCTCCTTTTAACCCTTTCAGGCCAGGGGGCCGCCCACGGCAGCGGTCTGACCTCATCGTTACATGACTCACATGTCTCTGACTTTTCTTGCTGACGCCAGAAATAAGCTACGTTTCTATTATTTATTTGTTACAGAATGAGTTTTGTTGTCATGTTCAGTTATCACACTTTTTAGACACATGCACCCAAATGCTGAGTGGGATCCTGCTCAGTGCCATGGACACACAAGACTGTTTTATTATGGATCAGTCACCTGATTAATAAACAGCTGTGGGGCTAAAACGCTCATCAGGAAATTAATTCGTGATCAACATTGATCACAAATGTGACCCAATGGAAAACTGCCCAAAGTCCCAAAGCGAACCCAAATTTGTCGATTCGTGCACTTTCAGTTCTTCTGGGAGTCAGGGCCTCCAGGTACCCTTTGGTCTTCCCTTTCAGATGATCTGATCAGGTGAGACTTGAAGTGTTCACAGTGCAGTTATGGGCAGTTTAGTTTTTGTATTTGTGCCTGTTTGGTAATTTAATAGCACGAAACAATCCTGGTTGCCTTTAGGTGGGTGGAGCAGTCCGGTTGTGGTTGCCTTTAGGTGGGTGGAGCAGCCCGGTTGTGGTTGTGTTTCACCTTAGTGTCCATTATGCTTTTTGGTTGTCAGTCCATCTGCCCATCTGTCCATCCCATTCAGGGAGGGGATTTCTTCAAAGTTAGCACAAACGTCCGCTTGGACTCAGGGATGCCCCAACTAGATTCTGGTGGTCAAAGGTTGGTGTGACCTCACAAAACCGTAACTCAAGAAATTATACTTATGATGAACTGACACACAGATGTCTCATAGAATAAAATGATGAAGTGATGACATTTTATATCAAAAATCCAGAACACCTTTTCTCAAACTCCTTCAAAGTCTTCATCACATATGAGTCTGCACCAGGACTGGGGAAACTTTATCCTATCAAGGGCCTAAATTACTGAACGCACATATCACACTAACCTCTATTGTGATGGAACTGGTTCTCTTTGGTGACACCATGTCTGGAGGTAGTGCTGATGATGCTACTTGCAGCTGGTTTTCCAGGTTTTGGTCAGTTAGTCAGCTTGAGGTTCAGCTCTGAGAGGTTCTGACACTCTGGAACAGTTTGACTTTGTCTGCTCAACAAGGCTCTGCTTGACTGATTCTCCTTCTGAAGGAGATGTTAGCTTCTTAGCTTCTAGCTCACTGAGCACAAACCTGCCTGCAGAACAGCGTCTCTGTCAGAATGTGGTCTGTGGAAGCTGCTTGTTGAGCATCAAACTCGACTGAAGAGCGTCAACTTTATCCAGGAGCGTTTGTCCTGCACCTTGTCCAGGTTAGCATGTCTGTAGCTGTGCAACAGTTAGTCATCTGTCAGTTCTGTGCTGTGACAAAGGTGCACATCATTTTGCTGTTCCTGATTGGGCAGCTCATCTTCCCTAAGACAGGCTTGGAGGGGTGCACAAAGGTCCTTAATGCCGGATCCATTGGAGGCACTGGCCCACAACACGTGATGGCCAATCAGCAATGATAAAACCTTTTGAGCACCAGGTCCTTCATCTCAGGGGGCAGCACCACTGAAAGGCCTGAGTGCGGCCCGAGTAATAAGCTGGTGATGGATGGTCGATTGCTCCTCTTCCTCCATTCATCTGTGACCCAGGGAGTTCCTCAGGATGTCAGTTCCCCCTCCAGGGGTCAAACATGATCCTGCCTTAAAAAGGCCAGAGAAGTAGTTGTCTCTTCAGGACACTGTAGTCTCTCCTGAGAGTAAGAATAGCAGGAGACCCTGCACCTGGAGTTGTTCCAGACCTCTGCCGGTACGTAGCTCTGTTTGTGGGGCCTCAAGTGTTTGTCTCTGAAACGAGAACCAAACCGAAAGACAGAAACATAATCAGAAACTAAAGATGAGCTGTGTCTCTGTCTCTCTGTGTCTCTGTCTCTGTCTCTCTCTTTGTGTCTCTCTCCAAACAAAACTTTATTCTTGGCTTTAACTATAGAAAGTCTGAAAAACATAAATGCCAACTGATGAATTTCATCTTGGGACAGTCGAAGATGGCGATTTATGTCAGCAGGAAGAGGAAAACTGAGGATTCAGTGGACGTTGATGTGACGTTGCTGTTCACCAGGATGGTGAAAGCCAGAATAATGATTGACTTCAATTATTACAAACAAATGAAAGATGTCGATCAGTTCAGTGAAAGATGGACTCACAGTGATGTTTTGTGCTCTGTGAGAGAAAACCAGGTTTTCTTCTCTGAGGAGCTGAACTGATTTATTTATTCTTGTAGTTTGAGTTTTTATTCATTTATTTGTGTTTTGAGGATGTTTGTTGTTGTTGTTGTTGTTGTTTGTCTTTTTCTCTCTTAAAAAAACTTTAAAAAATGTGTCTCTCTGTCTCTCTCTGTGTCTCTCTTTGTGTCTGTCTGTCTCTCTGTGTCTCTCTGTGTCTCTGTCTCTCTCTGTCTCTCTGTCTCTCTGTGTCTCTGTCTCTGTGTCTCTCTGTGTCTCTGTGTCTCTCTCTCTGTGTCTCTGTCTCTGTGTGTCTCTGTGTCTCTGTGTCTCTCTGTCTCTCTGTGTCTCTGTGTCTCTCTGTGTGTCTCTGTCTCTCTGTCTCTGTGTCTCTGTCTCTCTGTGTCTCTCTCTGTGTCTCTCTGTGTCTCTGTCTCTCTCTCTGTCTCTCTGTCTCTCTCTCTGTCTCTCTCTCTCTGTGTCTCTGTCTCTCTCTGTGTCTCTGTCTCTCTCTCTGTCTCTCTGTGTCTCTCTGTGTCTCTGTCTCTCTGTGTCTCTCTGTGTCTCTCTGTGTCTCTCTCTCTCTGTCTCTCTCTGTCTCTCTCTCTGTCTCTCTGTGTCTCTCTGTCTCTCTCTGTCTCTCTGTGTGTCTCTGTGTCTCTGTCTCTCTCTGTCTCTCTGTGTCTCTCTGTGTCTCTCTGTCTCTCTCTGTCTCTCTCTCTGTCTCTCTCTCTCTGTGTCTCTGTCTCTCTCTGTGTCTCTCTCTGTCTCTCTGTGTCTCTCTGTGGTGTGTGTGTTTCAGGTGTCATTTAGAAACCGTAATGACAAGCAGGTCCTCTGGTGATGAGGTCAGAGCGCAGCTGTGGGCGTCCAGCACCTGGAAAAGTTAAAAGAAGCCGAGGCGTCGTTTCAGAGGGACTGAGGCAGGTGTTTGTTGGCTTCACAGCGGCTCACCTGTGCAGTTTCATGCTTCAGCTGCACAGCGAGCGAAACAGGCGAAGGTTTCACAGAAATCTGTCCCGAAGACGAAGATGAACTCCACACAGGTGTCATATTTCATCCTCGCTTCCTTCTATGATGTCGGCGTTTTCAAGTATTTATATTTCATCCTCATCATGTCTCTGTATATTTTGATATTTTGCACCAACCTGCTGCTCATCGTGGTGATCTGCATGAACAGAAGCTTACATGAGCCTATGTACCTGTTCCTGTGCAGCCTGTTTGTGAATGAACTGTATGGTAGTGCAGGCTTGTTTCCGTTCCTTCTGCTGCAGATTCTCTCTGACGTTCACACTGTTTCTGCTTCCTGTTGCTTCCTGCAGATCTTCTGCGTGTTCTCTTATGTTTGTGTGGAGTTTTTGAGCTTAGCCGTCATGTCTTACGACAGATATGTTGCGATCTGTCATCCTCTGCAGTATAACTCACGTATGACATCGAGAAAGGTCGCCCTGCTTGTTGGTGCGACGTGGTTGTTCCCTATTCTTACGATTGTTGCTTTGATATCGTTGACTCTGCCTCTGCAGCTGTGTGGAAACATCATTAACAGAGTTTACTGTGGGAACTACGCCGTGGTTAAACTGGCGTGCTCCGACACCCGCCTGCACAACATCTACGGACTCATTTACGCTTTTATCGCCGTTATCATCCCTCTCATTTTGATCATTTGCACGTACATAAAGATTCTGAAGTTGTGTTTTTCTGCTTCCAAACAGACGCGACAGAAAGCCGTCAGCACCTGCACGCCTCACCTGGCCTCCCTGCTCAACTTCTCTTTCGGCTGCTGTTTTCAGCTGTTACAGGGCAGATTCGATATGAGCAGTTTACCGAACACGTTGGGCATTTTATTGTCCCTGTACTTTCTCACGTGCCAGCCTCTCTTCACTCCAGTGATGTACGGGCTTAAAATGTCCAAAATCCACAACATATGCAAGCGTTTGCTGTTTGGTTAGTTCAGTTCAGGTTGAGAGTGATGTGTGGAAAGGAAGGAAAGCAAACGCCCGAGCTGTGCAGGATGCGTTGCTCTCCTCCAGAGGGACAAAGGTGAAGCTGCACCTGCTCTGCTCAGTGTGGGTGGAGGTCAGCGACTCGTCCCGCCACTCGGATGAACTCACGTTGCAAAAGGAAATGTGAGCGCTAACAGTTCGGGCTGAGCTCGGGACGGTATCAGAACCAGGTCGTTTTAGACAAAGAAACGTCCGTCTGCTGGACTCCGATCATTTCGACGCCCCCTTTTTTTAAGCATTGTGAGACCAGCACAAGACCACGTTGGCGTGTGATGGACCGCTGCGCTCATCGGTTATGCTCTGTTTTTTCTCATGACTCAACCTCATGTACGAGCACTTTGTAACATCAGCTGGCTTCCTGCGTCCTCCCTCCTCTCGGATGTCTCATGTCCACCAATGACTGACAGACAGTTTGATGGACAGCCCGCTGTCCCGCTGTTAGAATGAGGCTGCTGATCCTGGTTTAAACTGTTAAGGACTGAGTGTGACAAACCTGATGCTGGACTCTGTGCTCCAGGTGTTCACCTTTTCACCGCCTGTGTCTGTGACCTCCTTTGTGTGTGTTCGTGTTTTTTATTGCTGAAATAAAGTTGCGAACTTGAAAAAGGTCTTCTTGTGTTTATTTACGTTTCTAACTCTTCCACCTGATCTCAGAGAGGTTCAGTGTGTGATTTGTTTGTGCGACTCACAATAAGTGCATTAAACCTTTATAGGAGCAAGAGTTTGATGCAAACAAGATGTTTTGATGTCAGGAACCGCGTATAGGAGGTGAATAATGAAAAGGTATCACATGTCAATCACTGCAAATGCACAAGTCATGACATTTTACATGATTTCAGATCGAAGCGATGTAACAGAGGCAGCAGACGGTCTCCGGTAGTCCGGCTCAGCCGAACGTCTCTCACCTCCTCTTTTACTGGAAGTGGGGGACAGGAAATGGCCAACATGACAGAACAGGTCGAGTTGCCGCTGTCCGTCCCGGCCGAGCCGCCTCGGTTCTGGCTCTGAAACAGACTTTGAAGCTCAAAGTGATAAAGCCGTTTGGTCAAACTGAAGTTTGTGCGGTTTAGAAGCAGACAGGACCAAACTGTTAAAAGATGTTTTTCAGTGTCTGTCCATCCTGAGGTTTGTTGTCTCAGAGCGGTCTGAGGGGACGTCATTATCGTCCTCAGGCCTCGGTGGACCAGTGAAACCAGCGCTGAGGTCCGCTCGGCCTGATTGGTCCCACTGGTTAACAGCTCTGTCTGCTTCAGAGGGAATTAGTGGAAACTGTGGCTAATGTGAAGACGCCTCAGGGACAAACATGTTGACATGCTGTAATGACCTTTGACCTCAGGGACAAACACAACAGCCTCTCCGGTGCTTTTAGTTTGTGTAAGTTTTCTTTCTTGAGTTTCACTGCTGATGTTTTATTAGGAGTTGGAGAACTTTATGTTTTTTTTTAATGTCAGAAGGAACCAGAAAGGAGGGAAGTTCACGGTTCAGTGTGGCAGTTCATATTAAACTCCATGTCCATTAGACACACATCAGAGTGGACAAATTGTTGTGATAAGTTCACTCTTAGTGCTGTGAGCAGCTCTGTTGAGTGTTGCATTGTGGGATGTACAACCTGCACAGTTTCATAAACGACCACCTGGAAGTCCTCAGAGACTACCTTCACTTCCTTGAGTATTTGTGTAACCGTGTTTGACCACTTCATCGCCTTTAATGCCACCTGGAAATGTTTCAAGAGAAGCAGCAGCCACATCATGGACCACTAAACCCCCTTTAAAGACCACAAAGGAGCACATCAAGGACCCATGTAGAACCTCTTCATGTTGTCAGGACTGTTGGAACCAACCTCACCCTCCTAGAACTTCCTTTTGTAAGCAGCTTGAGAACCTCTTCAAGTCCACAAGAACCCTTGCAACATCCTGAAAGAACCTCAGGGCCTCTTCAAAGATTTCTACAGCCTTTCTGAGAACTTATGAAACCCTTAAGGACTTCTAGATCCTCCACTCCTTAGAGGTCTACTCTAGCTTTATCAAGGACCACTGGAGTACAGTTGTACTTAAGTAAAACTACAATCTGGAATTGTATCCTAACAGGGTACCACTCCACCATTACAGTGATGCAGTGGTTGAAACTGTAGGTCTTGAGTTTGAATAGAATGGTTTCTTTCTGGGTTTGTGGTTTCTACCAACAGTCCGAAGACACACATGTCAGGTGACTTTAGTTAGGCCACTGTGACTGGAAACGGCCGGCTGTCCTTATGTCTCGGCTCTAGACCAATTATTGGTCCAGGTGTCCCTGCCTCTTGCCCAATGATAATTGAGATTGGCTCAAGGCCCAGATGGCCTGCAAAAGGTTTTGTGGTTGGTTGAACCGAGCTTTAATGTCACAGATGTCCAAGACAGTGCAGTAAAAATACCAATGCATTGATACTGCATATTTTTCTTGAACAAATCCCACGTGCCGGCCAAAATCGGCAATGAAGTGGTCCTATGAGTGAGTTTTTCTGTGTATCCAAACCCTGATACCTTAAACTAGACCTCCAGATTCAATGAGTACGCTGATGGTCCATGTTCTCCACACTGACCCTCTAATTACGACTTTCCTGTTTCAAAAATGATTAAGGTTCAGGCTCAGAGACAACATAGGCTTAGGAAACATCACAGTTTGGGTTAAGGTAACTGCTTTGCTAAGGTCAGGTGAACTTCATCGCCATGGTCACAGAAATAAACACTTGGTCAAGGTTTAGGGAAAGACCTGAAAGAAGCCGCTGTAGGAAACGGAGAACTCAAAGTTTGTCACCCTGCTTCTGTCCCTTTGTTCCAGATAGACAATAATCCTAATTCTTATGGTTGCTAGAGGGCGCTGTCACAATCCGCTGCTGAAAAGAGTCCCCAACAAACACACTATTTCCTGCTGTTTGATTAAAACTACAGCGAGCAGCTGAATTTGCATTTTCCTGTCATGAAAAAGGAATCTCTGTACTTGTGAGGCGTTTTTAAAGATCTCCATCGTGTCAAAGACGGAAAGTAAGAGGATGAACTCATGTTGTGAAACAAAAACTTCAACTGAACCATAAAACAACATTATTCACCTACACAAAACAAAATGTGGATGAAGAATTTCAGTGCACAGATTATGACATTGAACGCTCACGTTGGCCCGTCGGACTGTGAGTTCATCCAATCTGAGCTGAAACGGCTTCTTTTAAAGTGCTGAAGACATGAAAAATACTCGTTCTGAAGCTTCCTCCTCAAATAGTTCGTGTGAGAAAATAAACTTTGTTGTGATTGTTTCCAGCTCCAGCTTTGCACAGTGTCTGTCTGTTAATGTCCCCGTTAATATTTAGAGTAAAATGTATGATAACACATCAGAGAACTCAGTGCACGTATGTAACTAATTGTAATGTAACTGAGTCTTTATATGTTCACATGTACCTGGATATCAATCTGAATCCGATCAATGACACCAGATCACATGCTGCGTCACTTCCGTCCTGAGCATCGGCGAGGAAGTGCGATCGATCGGTTCGTTGTGCCGCCGAGCGCAAACGTTTAAAAGCAGCGGGAGGCGAGTTTGAGTTCAGTCGGCAGAGTCTCTGCCGCATCGCGTAGCTTCTGCCGGCTTTTAACGAGTCCTTCAGATGTTCGTCACAAACGATTCTTCATCAGCCTGTCGATGCCTTCAGCTGCACTCTGTGATTAACGTAAACACTTAACCTGAAACACATGTGATGTTGGTGTTCCTGTGAAGATGATCAACTCCACTCAGGTGTCATCTTTCACTCTTGTTGCCTACTTTGAAACCAGGCTGTTTAAATACTTATATTTCATGATTGTAATGTCTCTGTATATTTTCATTCTTGTGGCCAACCTGCTGCTCATCGTGGTGATCTGCATGAACAGAAGCTTACATGAGCCTATGTACCTGTTCCTGTGCAGCCTGTTTGTGAATGAACTGTATGGTAGTACAGGCTTGTTTCCGTTCCTTCTGCTGCAGATTCTCTCTGACGTTCACACTGTTTCTGCTTCCTGTTGCTTCCTGCAGATCTTCTGTGTTTACTCTTATGGGACTGTGGAGTTTTTCAGCTTAGCCGTCATGTCTTATGACAGATATGTTGCGATCTGTCATCCTCTGCAGTATAACACACGTATGACATATAGTAAGATCGCCCTGCTCATTGCTGTCTCGTGGTTATATCCTTGTTTCATTGTTTTGGTCACTGCGTCGTCGAGCGCCTCTTTACGGCTGTGTGGGAACGCCATTAACAAGGTGTACTGTGACAACCACGCCATCGTTAAACTGGCGTGCTCCAACGCCAGAATAAACAACGTATATGAACTTATTGCAGCTTCTCTCACAGTCTGTGTTCCAGGATCTCTGATCTTCTACACGTACGCGAGGATCCTTCAGGTGTGTTTTTCTGGCTCTAAGCAGACGAGACAGAAAGCCGTCAGCACCTGCACGCCTCACCTGGCCTCCCTGCTCAACTTCTCTTTTGGGGTTTCCTTTGAAATATTACAGAGCAGGTTCAACATGAACTTTGTGCCCAACGTGTTACGAATTTTCTTATCTTTGTACTTTCTGACATGCCAGCCGCTCTTCAACCCTGTGATGTACGGCCTCAAACTGTCCAAAGTCCGCACAGGATGTAAGAGCGTGCTCGTAAGCTGTGGTCATCCAACAGGTGTGTTCACCTGGACCAACACCAGAAAAGTCGCTCACTCGTGTGATCAGTGGACGAATCCAAACGTTCGTCTTCGTCTTCGTCTGTCTGATCTGAACAGTCGATGATTTCTGCTTTTCTTTTCACCTCGTTCTGTTTCAGTCATTTAAATGAAGCGAAGGCTCCTGAAGTAAAGAAGTAATAAAGTAAAGAAGTTTATTTACTTCCTCACACATTTTCATGATTCTCTTCCTTTGTTGAGTATTTTCACCTTGTGGGGTTTTACAACAGCTCAACGGCCGATTCTTTTTAAAAAATATATATATTTTATTTATACGTTTTCAGTTTCATAAACACACAAGAACGCAAGCCAACAACAAGGGAACCTTTCCGCCCTCCCAATGGGAGGCAGACAAAAGACAAAACGTAAAAGAAAAAAAAAAAAACTTGCTCTCCAATGTAGCAGGATGAGTTGCAGCCTCTCTGCTCTCATTGCAAGTGAGTGTGCCATCTTGCTCTCCCTCTAACTCATCAGCCAATCGGCACCTGAGGCCACTCTATAAAGAGAGCCGGTGCTCATCCGTCGTTCTCTTGCTCTTTGGCTCTGAGGCCCGCCTACTTCCTGGTCGCCTCACTTCCCCCTCACTGCTGCTGGTGCAGGTAATGTGGCAGTAGCTGCCTTAGTTTGAGTTCGCCTTATTGCGCACGTTGTTATATCAGTCGCTGTTTGTTTCTAGAGTCAGATTGTCGGACACCGTGCCGACATAGCAGCTCGCGGGAATCCCAGTTTAGACATGCTTGGGTTATCGGCAGCCACTGTCTGCCACCGCAGCTTGCTTAACATGAAGCTCCTCTCTCCTCTCCTACATGTGGTCTGATTCGGCCGATCGGTATGTATCGCACATGCTACCCTGTCTCTCTGCTGTCCTTATTAGCATTTAGTTTGTCTTTTATATTAATTTAGTTTATTTCTGTGTTTTTCTGGCAGATACTACCGGTGGGCTGTGTGATGCTGCTTGTCAGGGACCGCTGCTGTTTTGTCTCTGCTTAATTCTGTTTTGCGTTGCTTTGTCTCCATCTGCTTTCTGTTTGTTTAGCCTCTGTTTTATTTCTATTTTGTTTGTTGGTTTCTGCTTGCTCTGTCCGTGCCTGCTGCTTCATGCGTTGGTCCCGGTCTGGCTCGCTGCTTGGCCCTGTTCTGTTCTGCCTGGTGCACGCTACTGCGGACCTTGCCCTGCTTTCGCGTGGCTTTCTCCCTGCCTTGATCTGCTGGGGACATCAACACTGCTGCTATATTGCATGGGTGGTTAGCTTGGAGAGCAGACTTGTGCAGTTAAGGCTGAGAAGCATGGACTGACATACTCGGTGGCCCGGTTCCTTTAAAACCATATTTTATCTATGCAAGCTGTGGGGTTAATTCCCTTTCCCATCCTTTGATTCAGTTATTAAGTGAATTAATTTACTTTTCATTTATTGTGCTTTGGTATTTTTGGTTATGCCATTTTCTGACTAAGTTGCAATTTGTCTTCTTTAAAATTAAGTTGTTAAACTGTCTTTTTTTGTTTGAACTGTAATTTTGAATTATCTTTGGCTAACTATTTCGTTAACCAGGTTAATTGGTGTATTTGGTTGTTGCCAACCCTTGAGAGTTTTGTTTATTCTTTTGGTGTTCATTTGATTTGGTTCATTTGAGTTGACCCCACTAATTTCCCCTCTCCCTTTCAGGTGCTGGAAGCGTACGGTGGCGGTCCTGGTGTCCTGGTGGTGGTGTCCCCCTTCTTGTGTGTCGTGCAACCCCTGGTCTTCGTTTTCACCTTTTGTGTGTTTGTGCGTGTGAGTGTCACGAGTGACCGGGGTGCTTCTCTCCTGGGATCCCTCTCACCTTATTGCCCCAGTTCCCCCCCCACTGGTAAGCTCCAGCCCTGTCACCATCCCTCCTTCACTTCCTGTCCTGCATATATGGTATTTTTTTTTTACAAGATATTTTTATTGAATAATGTAATAAAGAACC
This sequence comes from Chelmon rostratus, assembly GCF_017976325.1. Lineage (NCBI taxonomy): Eukaryota > Metazoa > Chordata > Actinopteri > Chaetodontiformes > Chaetodontidae > Chelmon > Chelmon rostratus. The sequence continues at coordinate 28,974,854 of NC_055664.1, read as the reverse complement.
TTATAATTTACCCAGAACCACGTCTCTTGCCTCAAGTAGAACGAACCTGAGTGCCTTGTGTTGGTACCAATTTAACTATTTCCCTGGGTGAAATTCCCAGGGTGGCGTTGTCTGGCTCCTTTGGGCTGTTTCCAAACTTAACAGCTGTACCTTATCCCATTGTACGTGTGCGCTCGCCACAATCTGGCGTTGTCGGCAGGATCTACTTTGAGAGCAGAGACGTGTGTTTCATTTCTTTTTTTCGTTAATTGGTTACCTTATCTTGCACCCTTTTATTTGGGCCCTTGGTAGAATCTAGGTTAAGTGTTTCATATTTGGTTCAGAGGCAAAACAGCAGTTGGTTTCTTGTGGACTGTTCAGTGTCCTGGTGAAATCCAAACTGTTTTTTTTTTTGTTTTTGTTGTTTTGTTTTTTTTTCCTTTCCTGTTCCTCATTTCACCCCACTGCCCCATCATAACTGTACTTGTGTCTTCACTTATTTGGTTAGGTGTAGCTATGGAGGAAGAGTTACAAGATTTGAGGGAGTAGCACAGTTACGAGCAGACAATGAGAGGTTGCGGCGGGAGCAGGCGGCGGCCGCGCCTGCCCCTAGTGCCACACCTTCCACCTCTGCTGCTCCCTCTACTGCTTCTTCCACTGCCAGCGCCCCCTTAACAGAAAGATTAGTGTTTGTGCCTCGGGACAGAAAATGTCCCATGTTCAGGGGGAGAACAGGGATAGGGTTATCTGAGTGGATCGAGGAGGTTCAGGCTTGCATGAGAGCGCGTCATTTATCAGCACCCGATCAGGCATTTTTCTTGTTTGATCATCTGGAGGGAGAGGCACGTGAGGAGATCAAATTTCGTTCTAGTGCGGAACGAGGGGACCCAGACAAAATAATTTCTGCGTTGCAAGAGGTTTACGGTTGTGCTGATTCCTACGTAGCCATGCAGGAGGCGTTTTTTTCCAGACGACAGCAAGAGGGTGAGACACTGCAAGAGTTCTCCCTTGCGCTGATGGGTTTAATGGCATCTGTTAAGCAGCGCGCACCTCGTGAGATGATAAATGCAGAAGTCTTGCTGCGCGACCAATTTGTAGAGCATGTCATTGATGGTCCCCTCCGCCGTGAGTTAAAACAGTTTGTGCGCAGGCAGCCTACCGCTACGTTGCTTGAGGTTCGGAGTGAGGCGATCAGATGGGAGCGTGAGGGGTCCCCTGCAAAAGTGAGGGGCCGAAGTAATTCGGTCCCCTCAGTTCTTGGCCTCCAGTATGGAGTCGAAAGTGGCCCTCAGGTGGTGGCGAACTCACCTCATGTGGCTGAGCTAAGCGAGATGAGGGAGATGCTCAAACTCCAACAACAGCAGCTTAATCAGCTTACCCAAAGCATTTCCCGCTTGCAGAGCTCCCATCCGCACGGCCGTCCCTCTCATCGTGGCCCAATTATCTGCAGAAGATGTCAGCAGCCTGGTCACTTCGCCAGAGAGTGTGATGGGGTTCGTGTCCCTCCACGCACTCAGCCCTCTTCATCAGCCCAACAGTTTGGGCGGCAGCCCCATGCCACCAGGCATCCGGAAAACTAGCACCCGCCGAGTTGCAGAGCCACGGTTCGGGGGGTGCAGCCACTGGCTCAGAAGCTGTTTTTAGTGATTCAGGTGAACTTGCTAAGCTCATGTCATCTTGTCCCCATCTAAATGTAAGCTTGGGTGGAATCAGTGTCCCTTGTTTGGTGGATACAGGGTCCATGGTGTCCACCATAACCGAAAGCTTTTTTCTCCAGCATTTCGAGCCTTGGGGTCAGGAGAAGCTTCGGTCTTGCCACTGGCTCCAGCTAAGGGCCGCCAACGGGCTGGCCATCCCTTACATTGGCTACTTGGAGCTAGAAGTTGGGCTTTGCGGTAAGCTAATGCCACAATGTGGGGTATTGGTGGTCAGGGACCCTCCTGGCGGTGCATCAGCCCAGGTCCCTGGTATTTTAGGAATGAACGTCATCCGGAGATGCTACCGTGAGCTTTTTGGGCAGCATGGTCTGGCCTTGTTTGAGTTGCCCTCCATGTTTGAGGCCCCAGAAGCAGTTGTGCAGGCACTGCAAAGGTGCCATCAGGCCAGCGTGAATGCCCCACAGCATGTCTCCGGCAGGGTCCAGGTGCGTGGTAGGAATGTTTGGCGGATCCCTGGTGGCACAATGAAGGTTGTCGCAGCCACTTGCTTAGACCTGCACTATGGCACCACTGTGTTGTTTGAGCCCTTGGACTCTGGCCTTCCTGCTGGACTGCTCGCCTCTCCCGCTCTGGTTCAGGTAAAAAGGGGCACTGCCTACATTCCTATTGTGAATGTAGGTACTACCGAGGTGTTGCTCTACCCCCGCACAGTTGTTGGTGGTTTGAATGAAGTAACTGTTGTGAGTCTTCCCGCAGGAATCACTGAAGTGCCGTCCACGGTGGCCACAGTGGCATCCCAGTCTGTGTCTGCGTCGGTTCCAGAGCAAATTGCAGCCATGGATTTGTCATCCTTGCCTGCTGAAGAGCAGGTTAAGGTGAGGTCCCTCCTCACAAGGTATGCCCCAGTTTTCGCTGCACACGATGGGGATCTTGGCTGCACCAGCTTGATTGCCCATGACATTCCTCTCTTGGATAATGCTCCTGTTCGACAGCGTTACAGGCGCATCCCCCCCGTCTGATTATGAGGGTGTGAAAGAGCATATTAACCAATTGCTTGAGTCACAGGTGATCAGAGAGAGCTGCAGCCCCTATGCATCCCCGATCGTCCTAGTTAAAAAGAAGGATGGCAGTCTTCGCTTATGCGTCGACTACAGGCAGTTGAACCAGAAGACCAGGAAAGATGCGTTTCCTCTTCCCCGCATCGAGGAGTCGCTTGATGCGCTGACCGGTGCCCGCTGGTTCTCCACCCTGGACCTGGCCAGCGGGTACAACCAGGTCCCAGTAGCAGAGGTAGACCGGCCCAAAACAGCCTTTTGCACTCCCTTTGGGCTTTTTGAGTGGAATCGTATGCCCTTTGGCCTCTGCAATGCCCCAAGCACGTTCCAGAGACTGATGCAACGGATTTTTGGTGACCAGCAATGCCAGTCTTTGCTGCTTTATTTGGATGACATTGTAGTCTTTTCCTCGACAGTTGATCAACATCTAGAAAGATTGGAGGTGGTGCTCGGGGGGCTACAGCAAGAGGGGCTTAAAGCTAAACTCACCAAGTGTTTCTTTTTCCAGCCAGAAGTGCGTTACTTAGGCCATGTAATTTCAGGCAGGGGTGTTTCCACAGATCCCAGTAAGGTCGAGGTGGTGGCAAACTGGCAGCCTCCAACTACCATCTCTGAATTGCGGTCGTTCCTTGGCTTTGCTAGCTACTACCGCCGGTTCGTGGAAGGCTTTGCCAAGTTGGCAGCCCCTCTACACAGACTGGTGGCTGAGTTGGGGGGCACCAAATCCCAGAAGAGGTCAGTTGCAGTTGCTGAGAAGTGGTCTGATGAGTGTCACGGAAGCTTCGAGGCACTAAAGACCAAACTCACTACTGCACCTGTGCTGGCATATGCCGACTTTTCCCTCCCCTTTATTTTGGAGGTTGACGCAAGTCAGGGTGGCCTGGGGGCTGTGCTCTCACAGGACCAGGGTGGCAAGGTGAGGCCCATTGCCTACGCAAGCAGAGGCCTACGGCCCACTGAGCGCAACATGCTAAACTACAGCTCCATGAAATTGGAGTTTTTGGCACTCAAGTGGGCCATGACAGAAAAATTTAGGGAGTATCTGCTTGGCCATAAGTGCGTTGTCTATACGGACAACAACCCGCTTAGCCACCTGTCCTCCGCGAAGCTTGGTGCCACAGAACAACGTTGGGCAGCCCAGCTCGCAGCATTTGATTTTGAGATCAGATATCGCTCAGGGAAGGTTAATAAGAATGCTGATGCTTTGTCCCGTCAGCGCCCTCCCGGTGCAAGAGACATGGAAGCCATGCTCCCCGGCACATCGCTTCCTGAACCTTTGCAACAAGCCCTGCAGTTTCAGAGGTCCGAGCCCACACAAGCTGCTGTCGTAGCATTGCCCCATTGTGCCCCTTCTGACCTTTGTACACTCCAGCAGGCTGACCCTGTCATTCAGGAGGTCTTAGGATTTTGGAAACAAAAGCGGCGTCCAAACCAAGCAGAGCGCCGACAGCTTTCTCAGCCTGCTTTGGTCCTCCTCCGTCAGTGGGATCGTTTTGTGGAAAGGAGTGGAATTGTGTATCGGCAGGTGTTCCGTCCAGATGGCGCTGAAGCAGTTTTCCAGCTGCTGTTGCCTGCGGCCTTGAAAGACCAGGTCCTGACTGAAGTTCACCAGAGGCATGGCCACCAAGGTGTTGAGAGGACCCTGGAGCTACTACGGCAGCGGTGTTATTGGCCTAACATGTCCTCCGATGTGGCACAGTGGTGCCAGTCATGTGAGTGGTGCCAGGTTGCTAAGAACACACAGCCAGCCCCCCGTGGCTTCATGGCACACTTGCTAGCATCCCGGCCAAATGAAATCTTGGCCATGGACTTCACAGTGTTGGAACCCACCCACACTGGGATTGAGAACGTCCTTGTAATGACCGATGTGTTCAGCAAGTATACACTGGCTGTCCCCACTCGTGACCAGCGAGCTGCTACTGTGGCTCAGGTCTTGGTCACAGAATGGTTTAGTAAGTTTGGTGTTCCTGCCCGTATTCATAGTGACCAGGGCCGCAACTTTGAAAGCGGTCTGATTCAACAGCTTTGTATCCTTTATGGCATTGAAAAGTCTCGCACTACTCCGTACCATCCAGCTGGTAACGGACAGTGTGAAAGATTTAATCGAACCCTCCACGACTTGTTGCGTACCCTGCCTGTCTCCCGGAAGCGGGACTGGCACGCCTGTCTGCCTCAGCTCCTATTCTCCTACAACACCACTCCCCATCAGTCAACTGGTGAGTCGCCATTCTTTTTACTGTTCGGGCAGGAGCCCAGGCTCCCAGTTGATTTCTTGTTGGGTCAAGTCCAAGATCCAGCTGGTGGTACTGTTAACGAGTGGATTCAGGAGCACCAGACTCGCTTGCAGATTGCCTTTGAGGGTGCCCGAGAGAGACTCAGGGTTGCAGCAGAGCGTAGAAAGAACAACCATGACCAGCATGTTCGAGGTGCCCCATTGCAGGAGGGCCAGCTGGTGCTGTTGCGAGACTTCAGTGCAAGAGGGCGTCATAAGATTCAGGATTTGTGGGGACCGGTAGTGCACGTAGTCCTCAAAGCACCGAAGCACAGCGGCTCGGTGTACACTATTGCTCCTGCAAATGATCATTCTCGAATAAAACATGTTCACCGTACACTCCTGAAGGCAGTGGTTGGAGCCAGTGCTACGGATGGTGCTGCCACCTCTTCTGCACCGCGTTCTGACGAGCAACCATCAGAGGATGAATTTCCACATGACGGTGATTTGTTCATCTTGAGGCAGGAGATCTCTCCTGCAGCACCTGTTCAAACAGCTGCAGTGACTCAAACCACTCCTCGGGTACTCCTCCCACAAGTAGACCCAAGCCCAACTGTACCAGGTCCTTGCATGGATCCTGTGGCAGGCGCACCATCTGCTTGTGCTGACGTTCCATCAGTCACGTACCCGGGTGCTGGTGAGGCAGCAATCCGCCGTTCCGTACGTTCAACTGCAGGGCAGCATTCAAACATTAACCATCTTCCAAGACCCATTGGGGACTTGGTACATGGTGCTGCGAATGCCCCTGGCCCGATGTCAAATGCAGTGTCTGCCCTCTTCCGACCATGGAACTAGTGTTGGTTGCCTTGGAGGGAGTATTACATCGTCGGGGCGACGATGCATTTGGGGGGGGTAGATTGTAGCAGGATGAGTTGCAGCCTCTCTGCTCTCATTGCAAGTGAGTGTGCCATCTTGCTCTCCCTCTAACTCATCAGCCAATCGGCACCTGAGGCCACTCTATAAAGAGAGCCGGTGCTCATCCGTCGTTCTCTTGCTCTTTGGCTCTGAGGCCCGCCTACTTCCTGGTCGCCTCACTTCCCCCTCACTGCTGCTGGTGCAGGTAATGTGGCAGTAGCTGCCTTAGTTTGAGTTCGCCTTATTGCGCACGTTGTTATATCAGTCGCTGTTTGTTTCTAGAGTCAGATTGTCGGACACCGTGCCGACATAGCAGCTCGCGGGAATCCCAGTTTAGACATGCTTGGGTTATCGGCAGCCACTGTCTGCCACCGCAGCTTGCTTAACATGAAGCTCCTCTCTCCTCTCCTACATGTGGTCTGATTCGGCCGATCGGTATGTATCGCACATGCTACCCTGTCTCTCTGCTGTCCTTATTAGCATTTAGTTTGTCTTTTATATTAATTTAGTTTATTTCTGTGTTTTTCTGGCAGATACTACCGGTGGGCTGTGTGATGCTGCTTGTCAGGGACCGCTGCTGTTTTGTCTCTGCTTAATTCTGTTTTGCGTTGCTTTGTCTCCATCTGCTTTCTGTTTGTTTAGCCTCTGTTTTATTTCTATTTTGTTTGTTGGTTTCTGCTTGCTCTGTCCGTGCCTGCTGCTTCATGCGTTGGTCCCGGTCTGGCTCGCTGCTTGGCCCTGTTCTGTTCTGCCTGGTGCACGCTACTGCGGACCTTGCCCTGCTTTCGCGTGGCTTTCTCCCTGCCTTGATCTGCTGGGGACATCAACACTGCTGCTATATTGCATGGGTGGTTAGCTTGGAGAGCAGACTTGTGCAGTTAAGGCTGAGAAGCATGGACTGACATACTCGGTGGCCCGGTTCCTTTAAAACCATATTTTATCTATGCAAGCTGTGGGGTTAATTCCCTTTCCCATCCTTTGATTCAGTTATTAAGTGAATTAATTTACTTTTCATTTATTGTGCTTTGGTATTTTTGGTTATGCCATTTTCTGACTAAGTTGCAATTTGTCTTCTTTAAAATTAAGTTGTTAAACTGTCTTTTTTTGTTTGAACTGTAATTTTGAATTATCTTTGGCTAACTATTTCGTTAACCAGGTTAATTGGTGTATTTGGTTGTTGCCAACCCTTGAGAGTTTTGTTTATTCTTTTGGTGTTCATTTGATTTGGTTCATTTGAGTTGACCCCACTAATTTCCCCTCTCCCTTTCAGGTGCTGGAAGCGTACGGTGGCGGTCCTGGTGTCCTGGTGGTGGTGTCCCCCTTCTTGTGTGTCGTGCAACCCCTGGTCTTCGTTTTCACCTTTTGTGTGTTTGTGCGTGTGAGTGTCACGAGTGACCGGGGTGCTTCTCTCCTGGGATCCCTCTCACCTTATTGCCCCAGTCCCCCCCCCACTGGTAAGCTCCAGCCCTGTCACCATCCCTCCTTCACTTCCTGTCCTGCATATATGGTATTTTTTTTTTTACAAGATATTTTTATTGAATAATGTAATAAAGAACCTTATAATTTACCCAGAACCACGTCTCTTGCCTCAAGTAGAACGAACCTGAGTGCCTTGTGTTGGTACCAATTTAACTATTTCCCTGGGTGAAATTCCCAGGGTGGCGTTGTCTGGCTCCTTTGGGCTGTTTCCAAACTTAACAGCTGTACCTTATCCCATTGTACGTGTGCGCTCGCCACACAAGGATATAAAAACATAACAGTTAGCAAAACGATCAGCACCAAATTGGCTGAGCTAAATATCTAAGACATTTTTATACATGAATACAGTACATATACACTGGTTATAAAAACAGTCAGATTCATCTCCACAAAACAGGGGCTTTAGTTAGCTTTGGATAAATAAAATAGAAAAGGTTGCCACATTCTGTCAAACTCTGCAGAGTTGTAGGAAATATTAAACTGGATTCTCTCCATGTGCAGCAAGGCTGTAAGTTCAGCTAACCATGTTTTGACAGAAGGGACATCTTCATTTTTCCAAAACCAAAAGAGGTGGCCTAAGGTGCCCTCTGCAGATTTACATTTTGGGCAAGTTGGTGAGACAGAAGGGTAAAATGAGTGTAGTTTGGTGCAGGAATGATGTAGCCTGTGGAGTACTTTAAACTGAATAAGTTGGTGTCTAGAGTTTATAGAACAAGTGTGAATAGTTTTGAGACTAGTTTCCCAGCTGTTGTTACTGATTAAAATGCCAAGTTCACTTTCCCAGGCTTCCTTTAAATAATGTGTGGAGACCGGATTATATGCTATGAAAAGTTCACAAAATCGGGAGACAAGTCTCTTTGAGTCAGGGGCCTGATTCATAAGTTTATGCAGTTCATTGGAGGCTGGACATGATTAAAATTTGATATATTAGTGCGGGTATAAGCTCTTATCTGGAGTGGGAGTGTGTACTTTTCCTTCAGCTGTGTGAAGGCAGCAAAAGTATTGTTGATGTAAAGATCTCCTAAAGTGACGATGCCTTTGCTTTTCCAGATCTTATAAGTTCCATCTGTAAGTGAAGGTGGGAAGGCAGGATTGTGGCAGACTGGAGTACGAACAGAGGTTTCAGGCAACTTAAATATTTTCCTTATTTGATACCAAATTCTTACAGAGTTTTTAACCATGAAGGTATTACCTGCAACAGCCTTCAGGGGTTTGGTTAGAAAAAAGAGAAGTGCAGGGAGGGGTGGAAATGGACGTCTCTACAGTTAGCAGCCCAGCAGTACTGTTGGAAGTTGGGCAGACTGAGGCCTCCCACAGGCTTGGGCTTGATAATATGATTTTTAGAAATACGATGTGCTTTAAATCCCCACACGAAAGGCAAAACGATAGAATCCAATATTTTAAAAAAAGCTTTGGGTATAAAGTCAACAGCTTCTTGACTTCCAGCCCTCTGAGGACCAAACACAGACTGAGGTCCAAAGTGAGTTTTATTTTGACGGCCCAGAGATCTGTCCCGTCTGTCCGACCTGCGGTCACGTGACCGTCTTACAGCGGCGTGTTTGAATGTGTGCCATTGTTACAGAGTCGACGGCCGCAGGCACCGGGTGGTGCACTTAGTGCTCCACCCGGTGAGCACACCAAGTGACGCAAACCAAACACATCCCAGATGTTGTGTGACAGGTGCACGCTGGCTGGCTAAATGCTAAATGCTAAATGCTAAAATGCTAAAATGATCAGTGTCGATCCTCCAGAGGTGATTTCACATTTACTACACTGCTGAGAGGACTGGTTATACTGGGACAGAGAGGCTGAGTGGACTGGTTATACTGGGACAGAGAAGCTGAGAGGACTGGTTATACTGGGACGAGAGGCTGAGAGGACTGGTTATACTGGGACAGAGAGGCTGAGAGGACTGGTTATACTGGGACAGAGAGGCTGAGTGGACTGGTTATACTGGGACAGGCCGCTATAGAATGATTAGAATAGTCGCGACAGGGTTGTGGGTCCATGTTCAACCTGTTCTGAAGCATTTCAGAGGAAATGAATCAGAGGATGAAGAAACATTTAGAAAATCTATTTTAAGTGGCTGCTCCTGACTGAAAGATGTTTCACAAAGATGTTTTGTCGATAATGCTGATGCATGATATGCTATGCTACGCCATGCTACGCCATGCTACGCCATGCTTGGGTGGAGACAAACAGTCAACATGACGGTGCAGCCTGGACAAAGAGCTGCAGGATGCTCTACTGCTGTGATGAGCTCTCGATCTGAAACACCTTCTCATCTGAGATCATGGAGGCCGAGGTTTTGTCCAAGCGTTCCAGAGTATCAGCTGTTTTATCCTCGGTATGTGACCATGGTAACCATGTACAATGGTTTTTGGACATTGGAAAACACGAGTAAAATATCCATTTTTAAAAGCATGATTTAATAAATTGCTTTTCTTTACACTGAGTCTCTGTGAGCAGTCCGACAGAACAGACCTCCATGTGTATATTCAGTACATGGTGGTGTTCAGACGTGGTTGCAGTACTGAGAAATAATATATAATAGAAATAGATAAATAGATAAACTCCTGGTTAGATGTCACAAGTGTTAAACTGCAGAGAACGAGACATGACGGCGAAATTACAAAACTCTGCATTTACATGTGAAGCCTGCACTACCGGAGTTCATTCACAGGAACAGGTCCATCGGCTCACGTTAGCGCCGGTTCGTTCAGATCAGATCAATGCAACATGGCGGACACTGAGGAAGAGGAGCAGCTTCCTCTGTAGAAGAGTCGTGAAAACATGAAACATGAAAAGATCCCATCGACCCTCCACGCCTTTTAACATTAACAGCAAATCATTTTCCTAAGCGCTCAGCTGGAACTGATGAGCATGTGTGACTCTCAGATAGAAAGTTAAAACTTTATTAACCTCACGATGGAGAAAGTCACGTAAAAAGGTTTGGAGAATAAACATATGTGCACTTTTCATGCTGTAAATTAAACAACATACTGGCCAGTAATATTTTCTACATAAACACAGGGGTTAAAGAGGTAATCCAATAGATGCTAACATGCTAACATCAACATATAGGCCTGTTTGTGAAGCCATATGATGACATCAGAACCTTCAGGAGGCCGGAAATGTTTGAATGTGAGCTGCAGGTATCTGATGTTCTCTTTACAGACCTGGAGTCAGATTTGTTTACACTGAGTCAAATAGTAATTAGCTGTTAGCAGCTCCTGTTTGCACCTCCTGCTAGCAGCGTCCTCGTGGGTGTACAGACAATCGTCACTGGATCACTGTGATCCTGAAGAAACTTCACAAACCCAGAACAAAGTTCAGCGTCTGTCCATCCTGAGGTTTGTTGTCTCAGAGCGGTCTGAGGGGACGTCATTATCGTCCTCGGGCCTCGGTGGACCAGTGAAACCAGCGCTGAGGTCCGCTCGGCCTGATTGGTCCCACTGGTTAACAGCTCTGTCTGCTTCAGAGGGAATTAGTGGAAACTGTGGCTAATGTGAAGACGCCTCAGGGACAAACATGTTGACATGCTGTAATGACCTTTGACCTCAGGGACTTGAGACACTGATCTAAGTTGGTGCTTTAACTGAGAGTAAACTTTGTGCCAAGGTTTTCATTCTTGAGCATCGCTGGAGTTTTATTTGGAGAAACTGACTGTCAGAAACCAGGACGGAGGTTCACTGTTCAAAGACGTCTCATCATGAAAAGAGACGTTCAAACCTGAACTCCATCAAGTCTCAGAGTCTCTTACTGTCCCGAGTTCAGGCCGAGCAAATGTGCTGTCTTCACTGTGTAAAACACCTTTGTTCATGAAGACCACAACCTTGAATGTTTCACCTGACGCACAGCTACCAGCAGTCAGTGGAGTCAGAGGCATCAGTCCATTCGGTTTGTTCAGCAGCCGGCGTGTCAGGAAGTGGACCGTCGTCTCGGCTGGTTCGGTCCTCATCGAGCTGTTCGGTCCTCATTGAGCTGTTCGGTGTACAAACTAAGAGTTTGAGAAGCTCAACCTTTCTTTAGGACGCAGCGAGCAACCAAAGCTGCGATCATTGTTTGACTCTTTTGAACTCTAATGTCTGCTTTCTGTAAAGAAACATCTGAGCAGCCCCCCCGTTCACAGTCCACATGAAGGTTCTGTTAGAGATCCAGAACAGTTTGAGACTGAGTTTGAAGCCTTCAGCTTCTGTCCTGTTGCACTTTGAAATAAAACTTTAGGACCAGGACCGTGACTGAGCCCCGTGAAGCTGTCATCATGGACAGATGCAGCGTCTGGTCATGGAGCTACGTCCTAGCGCTGATAGGATGAGGGTCACCTCCACCTCGTCTCTAACTGGTTCCATATTGTTCTGTTCCGTCTGAATGAGCTCAGTCTAAACTGAATGTACAAGGTTTCAGGATGTCGCAGTTTGGGCTGCAGCAAAGCTCGCCACACTGAGTCGCTCGGCTCAGACCTCCAAGCCGGAGGCCCGACTAGCATCAACGACCCCCGGGCCATTGGTACAAAGACCAGACCCAGTGCCCGGTGAGCTGTCTGCTCGTTTCATGTGACCTTCCTCATCATCGCTCCACACACATCTGATGTTGAGACGGAGCGATGAGTGATGTTGTAGTCACGTGATCCGTGTTCGTCAGTGTTTATTCACTCCTCACCTGAGACGTAACTCATCATCTCAGAGTTGGTGGACGGAGACATTTGTTGAAATGAGAGAATAAAGTCCTCAGAAATGCTTCAGAAAACTTCTTCTTTCTTCAGGAGCCATCGATCCCCGTCCGTCCATCCTGGGCTGCGTTCTCACAGGGGGGTCTGAGGGGAGGTCATTACCGGCCCCTGCCTCCTGTGCACCAGTGAAACCACCAACAGCTCCGGCTCTAATTTGCTTCAGAGGGAATTAATGGAAACTGTGGCTAATGTGACGATGCTTCAGGGACAAACATGTTGACGTGCTGTGATGACCTTTGACCTCAGAGACAAACATGTTGACATGAAATCAACTGTTTACTATTTTGCTATTTTATTATTATGTATATAATCTTTTTACTGCTCACTATTTTTATATTTTATTATGTATAGTTTGTTCTTTATAGTCTTATTTTCACTTCTTTCACTGTGTGTAATGCTGCTGCTGCAGTTTCCCAGCTTGGGATAAATAAAGTCTTTCTATCTAAATTCGTCAGGAACAAACTCAGTTTGTGCCAAAGTTTTCGCTGCAGGTGTTTTATCAGGAGTTGGAGGAAAGTGTTGAGTTTGTTCAGGATCTTTTCCATCATGAAAAGTTAAAGTTCCTGATGAAGCAGTCCTTGACGTCAGCACCGTATTCTAATGCTGACTGCAGTTTACGGTCCGCTTCGTAACACTTCTGCTAATTTAACCTTCAGAAAAGTAAAATGTTTTCTGAGTTGATGTCACTCAGAGGTGTGGAGCACGTTTTCATTTATACATTATGGGACAAAGGAAACCAGGAAGGAAGGAAGGAAGGATAAAGGATAAGTGGAACGTCCTCGGTTTATCCAAGTGATTCCATCCCACCCCCACTTCTCCAGGATCCCTACAACCTCTTCAAGGGTCTCTACAAGAAGAACTGAACATCCTCAACAACTACTGGAACTCCTCAGTGATTCCCAAACACTCCAGAACCTGATCAAGGACCCCTGATATCAACTCAAGGCCTCTAAGAACCTTCACAAGGATCCCTAGAACCAGGCTGTGGACCACATGGCCTCCTGAGGTTTGTTTGGGTTTAATAGAACGTTCAGAGAAAAGGGCAGAACGTCACTTTAGCCGTGAGCTAAAGGTGGTGCTTCTGTTCTACTGTGGACTCACATCCAACACGTTGTTCTGGAGGAAGAATGAGCTCCACCTGCTCCACTGACTGCGATGACAGGGTGGTGTTCTACGTACAGAAGGTTTACCTGTATGTTAGAGGACGTCTGGCGGAGGTGCTGAACCCTGGAGAACATGTTTAGTCTTTTTTAAAGTAAATCGTGTTGCTGCTGCGTCAGTTCAGAATCCGGTTCCTGTGAAATAAAAGCTGTCACACACCTGTTGACCACGAGGAGGCGTGGCCTCAGCGTCCTCTTTGATGTCATCAGGTGTCAGGCTTCACCTGTCTGTTTGCAGTTTTCAGGTGTATAAGAGCTGCTGCTCTCAGGCTTTCGCTTCCCGGCAGCTTCACTCAGCTGCTGCTCCACAAAACGATCAAAGAGCGAGTCGAGCCGATCGGAGACGCTTCTCTGTGATGCTACCTGTGATGTTACCTGTGATGTTACCTGTGATGTTACCTGTGATGTGCTGCTGTGTCTGATTTCCTCTCTCACAGGTTGACTGTATTTTATTGAACTGTCGTCTTGTTTTCAGCTCGTCTAACCCTGCAGCTCTTCTTCTTTGGTCTTTAATCACCATGTGAATGTTTCTGTGCCTCTGATTGGTCTTTTCTTTTGGTTCTGGGGTGATTTTAAGGATTTACGTCATTTGAACTCACAGCTGAACTTGTTGCTGACGGATGTTTCTGCTGTTTGTGGTGAACAGACTCACATTTGAATGTTTCTCTGGTTAAAAACAGCGTTTGTATCTGTTGACTGATGCTGTTCCAGCTGGCAGGTTTCAGTGTTGCACATTTTATGTCCTCTGAAGAGACGCACAGTGAACGTTTCCATCATCTGTCGACGGTAAAACACAGATTGTGTTCACACCTTTCAGTTTCTCAGGTGTCGAGCAAAGATCTCGCTTTAAATCGTAACACCACCTGATGAAATGATCGACTTTAAAACCAGCTGAATCTGGTTCTGGTACGAGTCTGCTGCTCTTTCTTTTTCACTTTTATCCTGATGATGTAAAATCAGCTGATCTGAAAGGATTTTTTAAAGGCCTCAGAAAACTCAGATCACACGTCTGCTCACTGTTTGTGTCAGGTGACACCTTTACAGGAGCCTGATTCACAGGTGAAGGATTTAAAGCTCGTTTGAAGGAAACTGTCGTGTGGTTTGTTCATCCTAACCTGAGTCTGTGTGTGCTGCTCTGTTCGAACATCACTGTGAACCTCGGGTCTGTCTGGAAACCCGACCGGACTGGACGTCTGGTCTGAGGTGAGGATGCAGAATAACTCTGAGATCGTGTTTGTGCTCCAGGGTCTGAACGACTCTCTGACAAACCGTCAGATCTACTTCACCGTCGCTCTGACGTCGTACCTCTTCACCATCTTCGTCAACCTGATCCTCATCGCCACCATCTGTCTGGAGAAAGCGCTCCACGAGCCCATCTACATCTTCCTGTGTAACCTGTGTCTGAACGGCATCTGCGGAGCGTCCAGTTTCTACCCGAAGCTGCTCCACGACCTTCTGGCCGACTCCCACGTCGTCACGTACACGGGCTGCTTGACTCAGCTGTTCGTGGTTTACTCTTACGTCTTCTGTGAGTTCACCAGTCTGACCGTCATGGCGTACGACCGCTACCTGGCCATCTGTAAGCCGCTGCAGTACCAGACGGTGATGACGATGCAAAGGGTGGCGCAGCTGCTGCTGCTCACCTGGAGCTTCTCCATGCTGGAGTCGGGGGTGGGCCTGGGCCTGACGATGAGCCTGCCGCTCTGCGGGCGCAACATCCCGAAGATCTTCTGCACCAACTGGGAGGTGGTGAAGCTGTCGTGCATCGACACGACGGTCAACAACATCTACGGCTTCGTGCTCATGTTCTCGCACGTCTCGCAGACGGCGCTCATCGGGGTGTCCTACACCCACCTGGTCCGAGCCTCGCTCAGGTTGCACTCCAACCGCAGGAAGTTCATCCAGACGTGTCTGCCGCACCTCATCACCCTGTTAGTGTTCACCAGCTCGCTGGTGTTCGACATCATGTACTCTCGTTACGGCAGCAGCACACTGCAGGTGCTGCAGAACGCGCTGGCTGCGGAGTTCCTGGTGGTCCCGCCCCTCATCAACCCCATCATCTACGGCATCAACCTGCACCAGATCAGGTCCAGGATCCTCCAAAACTTCACCCACAAACCACATTCATGAACCACAAAGTCACGTTAATCAAAACAATAAAGCCGAGAGATACGACGAAAACGATCCTTCATGACTGAACGACCGAGTTCACCGAGAGTTCAGTCCTGCAGCTCTGAACCGACCGAACGCTCTCCTTTGACTTTGACTCCGCTGACCGAGACGGTTCCTGTTCCTGAGCTGGGCCTCACGTCTGGAAATGATGAGCTAAATATTGGTTTTGCTCCTTTTCAGGCTTCCGCGTTTTTAACCATCAAATATAAAATCACGTGTGAATCGACTGAAACCCTGAAACACGACAGGAAGTCATTAATGTGTAGATCAGGCGTGTCAGACTGACTCCATGAAGGGCCGCGTGGCTGCAGGTTTACACACCAGGCTGGAGTCAATGAATCAGCTGATCTCAGTCTTCAGCTGATGACTGATTCCTTGATGTTGATTGGTTGGCCAGGTGAGCTCCTCCTGGGTTGGAACAAACACCTGCAGCCACTCGGCTCCTCATGGAATCAGTCTGACACACCTGGTGTAGATGAATGACAGCCGTATTCAACAGAATAAACTCTGCACGTACAATAAAGAAGCAGAAACACTGAAATCTGTCTCGTTAATGTGTCTTTTTGAGAGTTTTCATGTTTAATGACACAATGAAAAAACAAAACTGGATCATTTTCAGTAAATTCTTCAGAGCTGACAAACACACGTGAAACGTTTTCCACAGGTTTTATTGGCCGATTGTCAGAGAAGCACATTAACAGCAGCTTTCATGTGCAGCAGTGAAATAAACAGAGGATCCTCAAACACAACACCAACGGCGACGTGCGTCACATAAATATCTGTATAAAAATAAATAACATCCATCGAGTGTGAGGGAAAACTTCAACAACATAGAGAAGACGAAGAGCAGAATTCATTTCCTGTTTCACAGACATGTTTCACACGTACGACAAACCTGCGGAGCCGAGAAACGAAGGAAAAACTCACGAATGTTCAGTTTAACGTCACAACGAGCAACCAAAGAACTGATTAATGAACTGATTCTACTCTAATGAGTTAAATGAGATGAAAAGAAGTCCAAGAACCGTCCAATCAGAGCGCAGGTGGATCGTCTGGAGCCAGGTTAGATGTTTCTGGCCGACTGCTTTAAGGAGAGACGTTTCCTGAATATCATTAAAATCTATTTCATGACCTCATGTAGATTTTGGAAGAGTTCAAACAATTTGTGCTTTTAGGAAATTCAAACGTGGAAAAACAGAAAAACAAACTTCAGTCTGAAAATGAACCAAAGACAGAAAACATCTGTTTTTAATTGTAAAGTTAATAAAGACAAACCTAATGATTATAAAACGTTTAAATATCTGAATTCAAGCAGACTCAACTTCTGTTTGTGTTCGATGATGAAAACACAAAATGATTCTTGAATAATTCTGAATAATTTGGTCTCAACAGGATCTGAAACTGACTCTTTATGACGGCAGGAGGACGCCGTTCAAACGTGTTCAAATAACCACTGTTTGGTTGGCTGGACTCATTACCCATCATGCTCTCTGCTGTGTGATCAGGAAGGACACCTGAACACACCTGAAACACTGAGCTCAATGATTCGCTCGTCATGGCTCAGTTCGTACTTTTAGTCTCTGACGGGAACTTCGTGGACGCCACAGAGTGAAGCGGCAGCTGATCCGACTCGTCTACAAACAAGACAGGAAGTGACATCGCGACAGGAAACGGCTGCAGGGGACCGGTGCGTGGGAGGCGGAGCTACACGCAGCGGCGAATGAGATTGTTCCTCTCGGGCTCCAGGAATTCGTCCAGCAGGGCGGCCGTGACCTTCCTGAGCTCCTCCTCCAGACCGGACACCTCACTGCAACACACAGACAGCGTGATGATGTCACCGTGGCCACACCCACAGCGCCATGATGTCAGGTGTGTATGAGGAGAGGGTGGGGCCCCTGTAGCGACAGTCGATCATGTCATCATCATGTCGTTATGAGTGTGTGTGTGTGTCTTTCTGTCTCTATGTGTGTGTGTGTGTGTCTTTTTGTGTGTGTGTGTGTGTCTTTCTGTGTGTGTGTGTGTGTGTGTCTTTCTGTCTCTGTGTGTGTGTGTGTGTGTGTCTCTCTGTCTGTGTGTGTGTGTGTGTGTGTGTCTTTCTGTCTCTGTGTGTGTGTGTGTGTGTGTGTCTTTCTGTCTCTGTGTGTGTGTGTGTGTGTGTGTGTCTTTCTGTCTCTCTGTGTGTGTGTGTGTGTGTGTGTGTGTGTGTGTGTGTGTGTGTGTGTGTACCTGCTCCCCGGGGGCGCGCAGTACTCTGTGTAGTACTTGATTTTGGGTTCGGTGCCGCTGGTTCTCAGCGTCGCCACGACGCCGTTCTGTAGCGTGAAGGTGATCATGTGACTGCTCCTCGTCACAGGAAGGACCTTCACAGGAAACAGGAAGAGGAAAGTAATCAAGTACATCAGTTCCTGTTAGTACTGATGCAGTTTGCTTCTAGTATTTCCATTTCATTCTACTTCATACTCGTACTCTGACGTCTTCTGTCTCTTTGTCTTTTCTACGTTTCAGAATCATCAACGAAGGTCAGACAAACTGGAAGCAGCCAATCAGGACGGACTATTCGAATGCTCCCGACTGGTCGTTAAGTCGTTTTAATTAGAAACCACTGATCCGGATCAGCTCCAGTTTTAATTAACCGTGAACCAGAAGACGTCTGCAGTGTCTCGCTTTGTTCCACCAACAGGAAGAAGCTGAAACCAGCAAACATCGGACACGTTGGACTGGAAACTGACAATCAATCAAATCAATCATCGATCGATCGATCGATGGATCGTTTCAGCTCCAAACGTGTTTTTAAAGGTTTTCTGAGCCAAAGAATCTGATTAAAAACCAACAAAAACCGAATGAATTTGATGACGAGTCTTTTTTGGAGATAATGAGACTTTGTGGTGTCCACGCAGACGGTGATGAAGACCTTACTGTCTTCATGTCTTACAGATCTGAGGTCAGGCTGGCTGCTGTCGTATCCCGTGGTTACGTCTCTGACGTGGACGATCCGGACTCCGCCGCACGTCTTCGGGTACGAACCTTCGCCGTCGAAGTTCCTGATCCGGCTGAAGATCTTCTGGATGGTGGGGGGGTCGTTGCAGACGACGTACGAGGTTTTGGACAGGTGATAACCGTACCTGGAGACAGGAAGTCACAACAGACACGACTGTCACAAAGAAGAAAGAAGAAGAAGAAACTGGTAAGACCTGCTCACGGACCAGGACGACCTGAGAAACGGAAGCTGTCAGGCTGTGAAACGTTCATCACAGACCGGCTGTGATTCACACCTTCAGTCACATCTGGATTTATTCCATCCTCCACAACACCTCATGTGTCCACTCTCTGTTTATTCTGTGTCCTTCCTCTTCATCTGTTTGTTCTTTTTGTTTGGGTTTGTCTCCTTTTCCTTCTTGCTGTCTGTAACAACATGTGACGTCCCAACATGAAGGAGGACCTCACAGCCCACACTGCCCTCCAGTGGTGGAAAGGATGAACTACAGGCTCACCTCAGAAACAGCTGAAGCTCGACCGTTTCTAACTCAAACAGATGCTGAAGAACTGATTCGTGTCTTTGTTTCAAGCCGACTCGATGACTGAAAAACATTATTTACTGACCCCCAGAAGAAAAAACACTGAGACTCTGCAGCTCGACTAGGAACCAGAACCAAGAGAGACCACGTTAGTCCAGTTTCTGCTGCTCTGCACTGACTTCCATTAAGAACTGATTTGAAGGTCCTCCTTGTATACAAAGTCCTAACTCGCTAACTCCCTCGTTTATTATTTACCTTCGAGAACCCTGATCACCTGCTGCTGGTCTACTGGAGGTTTCCAGCAGCTGAGACGAATCAGGAATCAGGAAGCAGCTCCCGAAGCCAAAAACTGATGCCTTCACTTCAGCCTTTAACCAGCTGTGACTGACGCTCTGCTGGTGGCTCCGTGTGCTTTTTAACCCCCACAACAAGCTGTTTTTTGTCAAACCTGTGGAAGACGCTCTGCAGACGAAACCAGCCAACAGGATATGAAGTCGTTCAAATGAGCTCAACCTGAAACATCTGCAGCAGGAGAGTGCAGCATCCACATGAATCCAGCTGCTTTGTGTTAAAGAAAGAAAAAACTTCTCCAAACAAGGTTCCTCTGCTGGAACCTCAAAGCTTACATCCGGTAGATGTTGTGCAGTTGCTGGTTCAGACTCAGGTCCTTGTTGTGAAGGTAAGCGGCCATCTCAGCCACGACCACCGCCGAGCTCACGCCGTCTTTCTCAGGGACCAAACTGCCACACAGGAAACCTGAAGACACGAAAACACACAAGAAAACGGAATCTTTGCGGATCATCAGTCAGTGAAACCTTTTTCACTGAACCTCTGACGGACTGTGTCGATGTTAGTTTGGTTCAGCCAGTCGGTTAATGACAACATTAAAGTTACTGATTTCAGTACGACGCTGCTGTGTTTAAAAACCGTCTCTGTTCCTAATAATGATAAAAGAATGTGAGCCATCTGAGTCCAGACCTCCTCCACATGCTGGACTCTTTAAATACAGTAAAAAATAGACTTGGTTACCGATCGACTCCTCGAAGGAAAATATGACCGTGTTTCCTGTTTTGGAGAGTTCGTGTATTCTGTTCCCGATCCACTTAAACCCAGGAAGAGTTTCCTGTTGAACACAGACAGGAGACCACCACCATCATCATCATCATCATCATCATCATCATCATCATCATCATCATCATCATCATCATCATCTTCTGACATCAGTCCTGACTACACTGACAGAATGTTCGGTCACGTTAGCGGTCGTGTTTCCTGACTGAAGACCTCTGACCTCGAAGCAGAATCCCTCGATGCGAGCGAAGGCCTGCAGGATCTTAGAGGACACCGTGGTGGCCAACATGTAGACCCTCTCAGAGTCTGAAGGATCTGGGTGAGCCTCCCTCCAATGAAAGAACATCCACCAACCCAACAGAGCCGCCAACTCGTTACCTGTGAACACCTTCCAACCGCACCTGTGAGAGAGATACAGGTAAACTACACCTGTAACATGAGTGAACTACACCTGTAACATGAATAAACTACACCTGTAACATGAGTGAACTACACCTGTAACAAGAATAAACTACACCTGTAACATGAATAAACTACACCTGTAACATGAGTGAACTACACCTGTAACATGAATAAACTACACCTGTAACATGAGTGAACTACACCTGTAACATGAGTAAACTACACCTGTAACAAGAATAAACTACACCTGTAACATGAATAAACTACATCTGTAACAAGAATAAACTACACCTGTAACATGAATAAACTACACCTGTAACATGAGTAAACTGCACCTGTAACAAGAATAAACTACACCTGTAACATGAATAAACTACACCTGTAACAAGAATAAACTGCACCTGTAACAAGAATAAACTACACCTGTAACATGAATAAACTACACCTGCAACAAGAATAAACTGCACCTGTAACAAGAATAAACTACACCTGTAACATGAGTGAACTACACCTGTAACATGAATAAACTACACCTGTAACATGAGTGAACTACACCTGTAACATGAGTAAACTACACCTGTAACAAGAATAAACTACACCTGTAACATGAATAAACTACATCTGTAACAAGAATAAACTACACCTGTAACATGAATAAACTACACCTGTAACATGAGTAAACTGCACCTGTAACAAGAATAAAGTACACCTGTAACATGAATAAACTACACCTGTAACAAGAATAAACTGCACCTGTAACAAGAATAAACTACACCTGTAACATGAATAAACTACACCTGCAACAAGAATAAACTGCACCTGTAACAAGAATAAACTACACCTGTAACATGAATAAACTACACCTGCAACATGAGTAAACTACACCTGTAACAAGAATAAACTACACCTGTAACATGAATAAACTACACCTGTAACATGAGTGAGCCGCACCTGTAACATGAGAAAACTACACCTGTAACATGAATAAACTACACCTGTAACATGAGTGAACCGCACCTGTAACATGAGAAAACTACACCTGTAACATGAGTAAACTGCAACTGTAACATGAATAAACTACACCTGTAACATGAGTAAACTGCACCTGTAACATGAATAAACTACACCTGTAACATGAGTAAACTACACCTGTAACATGAATAAACTACACCTGCAACATGAGTAAACTACACCTGCAACATGAATAAACTACACCTGTAACATGAGTAAACTACACCTGTAACATGTGTAAACTACACCTGTAACATGAGTAAACTACACCTGTAACATGAGAAAACTACACCTGTAACATGAGTGAACTGCACCTGTAACATGAATAAACTACACCTGCAACATGAATAAACTACACCTGTAACGTGAGTGAACTGCACCTGTAACATGAGTAAACTACACCTGTAACATGAATAAACTACACCTGTAACATGAGAAAACTACACCTGTAACATGAGTGAACTGCACCTGTAACATGAATAAACTACACCTGCAACATGAATAAACTACACCTGTAACATGAGTGAACTGCACCTGTAACATGAATAAACTACACCTGTAACATGAGTAAACTACACCTGTAACATGAGAAAACTACACCTGTAACATGAGTGAACTGCACCTGTAACATGAACTACACCTGCAACATGAATAAACTACACCTGTAACATGAGTAAACTACACCTGTAACATGAGTAAACTACACTTGTAACATGAATAAACTGCACCTGTAACATGAATAAACTGCACCTGTAACATGAGTAAACTACACTTGTAACATGAATAAACTGCACCTGTAACATGAATAAACTGCACCTGTAACATGAGAAAACTACACCTGTAACAAGAATAAACTACACCTGTAACATGAGTAAACTACACCTGTAACATGAATAAACTACACTTGTTACATGAATAAACTACACCTGTAACATGAGAAAACTACACCTGTAACATGAATAAACTACACCTGTAACATGAGTAAACTGCACCTGTAACATGAATAAACTGCACCTGTAACATGAATAAACTACACCTGTAACATGAGTAAACTACACCTGTAACATGAATAAACTGCACCTGTAACATGAGAAAACTACACCTGTAACAAGAATAAACTGCACCTGTAACATGAATAAACTGCACCTGTAACATGAGAAAACTACACCTGTAACAAGAATAAACTACACCTGTAACATGAGTAAACTACACCTGTAACATGAATAAACTACACTTGTTACATGAATAAACTACACCTGTAACATGAGTAAACTGCACCTGTAACATGAATAAACTGCACCTGTAACATGAATAAACTACACCTGTAACATGAGTAAACTACACCTGTAACATGAATAAACTACACCTGCAACATGAGTAAACTACACCTGCAACATGAATAAACTACACCTGTAACATGAGTAAACTACACCTGTAACATGTGTAAACTACACCTGTAACATGAGTAAACTACACCTGTAACATGAGAAAACTACACCTGTAACATGAGTGAACTGCACCTGTAACATGAATAAACTACACCTGCAACATGAATAAACTACACCTGTAACGTGAGTGAACTGCACCTGTAACATGAGTAAACTACACCTGTAACATGAATAAACTACACCTGTAACATGAGAAAACTACACCTGTAACATGAGTGAACTGCACCTGTAACATGAATAAACTACACCTGCAACATGAATAAACTACACCTGTAACATGAGTGAACTGCACCTGTAACATGAATAAACTACACCTGTAACATGAGTAAACTACACCTGTAACATGAGAAAACTACACCTGTAACATGAGTGAACTGCACCTGTAACATGAGTAAACTACACTTGTAACATGAATAAACTGCACCTGTAACATGAATAAACTGCACCTGTAACATGAGAAAACTACACCTGCAACAAGAATAAACTACACCTGTAACATGAGTAAACTACACCTGTAACATGAATAAACTACACTTGTTACATGAATAAACTACACCTGTAACATGAGAAAACTACACCTGTAACATGAATAAACTACACCTGTTACATGAATAAACTACACCTGTAACATGAACAAACTACACCTGTAACATGAATAAACTACACTTGTTACATGAATAAACTACACCTGCAACATGAATAAACTACACCTGTAACATGGGGAAGCTGCACCTGTAGTGCTGCAGTCTACCGCTGAGCTTTAACTCTCAACAGTTACCCGTCAGACTTCTCTGCCACAGCCAAACGGTCGGCATCAGGATCCGTCGCCAGAACTATCTGAGCGTTTTCCTTCTCTGCCAGAAGAAGAGAAAGCTCCTGGAGAACAAAAGAAGAAATATCAGATGATCAAAGGTCCGCTGTCGAGGGTTTAGGGGGATCTGTTGGCAGAAATTTAAAATCATTTTGATCATTTTGATTTTATTAATTTATGCTGCAATTGCACATATATTTTTATGTATATATAGTTTTTACATACTTTTTCTGGCACACGCCCTTTGTATAATTGTACTTATTTATAACGCTTTTATTTTGTATTTTGTATTTCTCTATTTCTATTGCTATTTTTTCCAACTGCCACTACCTGCTGCTTGTAACAACCGAATGTCTCCAGCTGGGGATTAATAAAGTATCTTATCTTATCTTATAATCACCTGAAAAATAGAATCGTGTTTTTGCGAGCTTAGCCTGAGACCTTCATATCTACAGGGGGAGCAGGTCCTCTTCCATGGAGCCTGCCATATTTCTACAGGAGCCCAGAACAGACAAATCACTGGCTGAAGAGAGCGCCTTTTGAGTTAGCTTCGTTAACTACGTTAGCTTAGCGTCTCCATCATGTTTGGAAAGGGTGGGGTATTCAGCTGCTTGCAATCTGCAACCTCACCCCTAGATGCCGCTAAATCCAACACGCTGGACGTTTAAAACTAAAACAACACAATACTAAATTTAAGACACGATTGAAGGAACGAGAATCTGTGTCCTACCAGGACCGACTCTCCCTCCTCAGGGTTTGGGCTGCGGACGGAGGAGAAGTTGGGATCCGGGTCTTTTTGCTCTGGGACGGGGATCGGCGGAGTAAAGCCGAAGGTGTGGAAGGCCTGCTGGACGAAGACGTGTCCAACTCCGTGGAAAGATGAGTGGACGAACTTCAGTGGACAACTTCTGTTCAGATCCCTGAGAGACACGAGAGACACGTCAGACATTTCGGCTCCTTGTTTTACCTGTGGAGGCAGAGGAAGGTGAGCTCCTCATCACATTACATTCATCTGGCATGACGCTTGTGTCCAAAGCAACTTATAATGAGTGCATTCAAACTCAAGCTACAGCTAGCTGTCATTAAACCTCCAAAATACACCGAGAACCACATCGCAAGAGCTGGAAGAGCTGGAAGAGCCGGCGTGGAGTGTTCATGTTTCATGTGAAAAGGTGGTTTTCAGCCTGCCTGACTGATATCTTGACCTCAGTGGGGAGTTCATTCTACCATTGTGGGCTCAGAACAAAGAAGACCATGGTTTAGAGGTCTAAAGACTAGCTGCAGTGGTCTGGGGTCTGGAAACCAGCGGAAGAGGTTTGAGGTTTGGAGACTAGCTGCAGTGGTCTGGGGTCTGGAGACTAGCTGAAGAGGTTTGAGGTCTGGGGACTAGTGGGAGAGGTTTGAGGTTTGGAGACTAGCTGAAGAGGTTTGAGGTCCGGAGACTAGCGGAAGAGGTTTGAGGTCTGGGGACTAGCTGCAGTGGTCTGGGGTCTGGAGACTAGCTGAAGAGGTTTGAGGTCTGGGGACTGGTGGGAGAGGTTTGAGGTTTGGAGACTAGCTGAAGAGGTTTGAGGTCCGGAGACTAGCGGAAGAGGTTTGAGGTCTGGAGACTAGCTGCAGTGGTTTGAGGTTTGGAGACTAGCTGCAGTGGTTTAAGGTTTGGACACTAGCTGCAGTGGTCTAGGGTCTGGAGACTAGCTGAAGAGGTTTGAGGTCTGGAGACTAGCTGCAGTGGTTTCAGGTTTGGAGACTAGCTGAAGAGGTTTGGGGTCTGGAGACTAGCTGCAGTGGTCTGGGGTCTGGAAACCAGCGGAAGAAGTTTGAGGTTTGGAGACTAGCTGCAGTGGTCTGGGGTCTGGAGACTAGCTGAAGAGGTTTGAGGTCTGGGGACTAGCGGGAGAGGTTTGAGGTTTGGAGACTAGCTGAAGAGGTTTGAGGTCCGGAGACTAGCGGGAGAGGTTTGAGGTCTGGGGACTAGCTGCAGTGGTCTGGGGTCTGGAGACTAGCGGAAGAGGTTTGAGGTCTGGAGACTAGCTGCAGTGGTTTCAGGTTTGGAGACTAGCTGCAGTGGTTTGAGGTCTGGAGACTAGCTGCAGTGGTTTCAGGTTTGGAGACTAGCTGAAGAGGTTTGGGGTCTGGAGACTAGCTGCAGTGGTCTGGGATCTGGAGACTAGCTGAAGAGGTTTAAGGTTTGGAGACTAGCGGAAGAGGTTTGAGGTCTGGAGACTAGCTGCAGTGGTCTGGGATCTGGAGACTAGCTGAAGAGGTTTGAGGTCTGGAGACTAGCTGAAGAGGTTTGAGGTCTGGAGTCTAGCTGAAGAGGTTTGAGGTCTGGAGTCTAGCTTCTGGGTGCTTCGTCCTATTACCTGTGGAAGCAGAGGGAGGTGAGCTCTTCCATGTAGAGGCTGTTGATCTGGGTCAGGGGGTCAGTCCTCAGGGAGCAGCTCTCCACCAGCTCCTCGTCCCAGCAGGAGGAGCTCCAGGGCTCCAGCTGCTCCTCAATGCTCCGCAGGATCTCCTTGTCATGAGGTGAGGAGATCTGAGCACCGTTACACCAGTACACCTGCAGAGGGCGATACAGACCTGAAGTCATCAGGGAGGATTTCTAAATTTATACAAGAAGAACTCACAGAAGAACAATCAGAGCGCACAGAGAAGTGTGGCGGTGCCAATAAATCCACTTTCCTTCATGAAACTTGAAAAATGATTTATGACGATATATAAATATAAATATATATGTACGCTGATTGAACCCCACAGAAGTGGAGCGACGACGGCAACACCACCCGGCCAAACCATTCACAGAACTGCAGCACATCGTGATACCAGAACCAGCAGTCAGTTGGGGGGGCTTTGAACATTGGGAGGAGGCGTCTCTCCAGTATGTATTTACAGTTGCAGCGCCGTGGCGTCCAGCTTCCTGCGCGTCCTGTTAAAGGTTTTCGGGGCGTGTTGCTGTGTTTGCTATGTTTCTGCCCGTTAACCTTCGGGCAGCCTCCAGCCAATCACAGTGTGGCTGGTGCGGCGCCGTCTCTGTGTGTCCTCTGCTCTCAAGCGGCCACCCAATCAATGATTCCTGAACTTCCTGAAGTTTTGCTCCAATGATAAATCACTGAACCTTTCAGTCATCCATCATGCAATAAAAAGGTGTGAGGAGTATTTCCTCGGTATTTAACCCCAGCCCGAGCCCGGCCGTCTCACCTTGTATCCGTTGTCTTCTTTAGGGTTGTGTGAGGCGGTGATCATCACGCCGGCCGCTGCTCCGATCTTCTTCACGGCGTACGGCTGGAAACGAAACACGCGTTAATGATAAAGACTTTGCACTGCTGACGATGCCTCTGCTCCGCCAGCCGCCTGCTGCGGCTCGCGGCAGGAAGTGATGCGTTCGTGTTTCCTCACCACGTACGGCGTCGGGACGAACGTGGAGAAGAGATGAACGGGAACATCTCTGCTGAGCATCACGGCGGCCGTCAGCTTTGCCAAACTGAAACACACAAACAGCAACGACGATGAAACGAGCCTCAACGAGCTCTGCAGAGACCCGGTCCTGGTCCAGTCCTGGGTTCTGATGAATGAGCTCCTGGTGTCGTGTTTGTGCTCACCGCTGACTGCTGCAGCCGCTCTCCTCCTGTCCTCTGGTGTCAAAACCAACAACCACTCCTCTGCTGCTGAAGTCTGCGAAATACCTGGACAGGTACGAATATAAACCCTGAAGAGGGACGGAGAAAACTGATTAAACTGTTCATCCTCATGAAGGAAACAGAAACAAGAAAAGCTGGTCAGTGTGACAGGAAGTGACAGAAGCACAGCACAGGTCCCGACGCCTGGTGGTTCTGACCTGTGTGGCCTGGATGACGGTGAGGTCGTTAATCCGGCTGAATCCGGCTCCCATCGGCGCTCGGAGTCCCGCCGTGCCGAAGCTCATCCTGCTGCAGAGTCTGGTCCTCAGGTCGTCCAGACGAGCCGCCGCCACCAGAGACTCCACCTGAGCCCGAGTCCGCCGGTTCTGAGCACAGGAAAGGAAACGCATCAGTGTGACTGATCTTCTTCCTGTGTGCCACATCAGTACCATGAACACACACACTGCAGCTTATTCTGACACACACCGTCCTGCTGCCACAAACACTCACTACAGCACACAATGTGGATTCATCCGCCGCTGAAAATAGTCCCAACAGCTCTGTGTCCTCCTGTTTGTCTGATTGAACTACAGTGAGCAGCTGAACCTTTTTAAACATGACACTTTGTTTCTGATGTGTTTTTAAACATTTACAACTTCAGCAGGAACCAATGAGCTGAGAGCTACTGACAGGAAGTCAGACAGCGCTCAGAATATAAAATACCTGACTTTTACTTATAAAGTTACCAACAATAAATTAAAGCAAATTCAGCCAACTCATTTTAGTGTTAACATTAATTATCACCATCATCATTGAATTCAGTTGATCAATTTAAGTCATTTATCAATAAAACCTGCTCCTCTAAATGATTTCCTGCTTTTCTGTCACAGTAACAGAATCTGAGTTCAGGACAAAACAAGACGTGAAAAGAGTTTTCTGTCATTTTATAGACAAAACTAATCATCAATCGATTCAGCGAACAATCGGCAGACTAATCGAAAATGAAAAGTGTGTGTGTGTGTGTCTTAGTGTGTGTGTGTGTGTGTGTGTGTGTGTGTCTTTCTGTGTGTGAGAGTCTTTTCCAGGCTGCTGACATTTACAGTGGAGGTCAGAAACATTCATGACCTTTAAAAACTACACAGCTGTGAGGTCACAGTGTGTGTGTGTATTCAAGGCATTCAGCCAGACACACACACACAGACACACACACAGAGACACACACACAGACAAAAATATGCATGAATATATCTGGAAGATGAATTCTGGATGGAGATGACCTCAAAACAAACGCACAGAACAGCTGAGTCATGCTCCCGTTTAACCGACTGGTAACCATCGAAGCTGACCCCCATCACGACCCAGACAGCCTGCCAGCCGGCCTGCAGGTCCGCACTGCAGCTGAGAGACCCTGCTGGATCAGCCCACACACGCCGCTGTGTCGACACTCAGAACTCCCTTCAGAAGGCTGCACTTTTTACTTTCTATTGAACACTGACAATGTTTATTACAATCAGAGGGATTATAGTGCAGGTTTTCAGCAGGGACCGGGTCTAGTGAAAAACTCGACACACTGAGGTTCAGACCAGAAGCTCTTGATTAAAGTACGTTTGATATTTTATGGCTGCAGCTCGATAATCCTCCATCACAGCGGACCTCGGCAGTGGCTTCAGACAGCTCCTTAAGTTTCTCTGCAATGACTTAAAGTTTTACTTTAATAAATAATTTCTGTGCCGATTTTACCAGACGATCGTACCGATCTGAACAATAAGAATCTTTACTCGGTTTTACTCCATGTGTTCACCAAGAAGCAACGTCTTTTAAAAATGCTGGATTTTTCAGGGACGTTTGGTGTGATGTACACTGTAGCAGCACAGACAGGTCTGTGGTCGGCTCCCCGGCGGCTTATCATCACGCCCTGTCAGACGGATGGACACTCACCTTGTCCCAGGTCAACCACTGGAGCACCGCCTTGTCCAGCTGCGGGTCGCCGGTGCTCTGGCACCGTGAGTTGGCGTTCGGGTCCCCGTTACCGTCTCCCATGCTGACAGAGGGTCGCGGCTAACAGCGAGTGACACTGTGCTAGCTCCCAGCTGTTAGCTGGCCCGGCTCCTGGACCCGACACACATCTCCTTTGATATGGCTGCTGCAGCTCGATGCCCCGGCTCCAAATATCAGCCGTGAACTTCACGCACCGGGCCGCCGCCAGCTACCCGCTACAGTCACACTTACAGCGCTGGAAGCCGCTAGCAACCGGCTAAACGCGTGCTAACCGAGTCACTCCGTAAACATTCATCTGTAAAGTTACACACGACACTAATATTAAGTTCATAAACACCGTCAAGTCTCGCAGCGGCAACAAACTACACTTCCGGTGGTCACTTTTAAAAATAAAAGTCGCGTTGTCGTGTACATTTTCTCTGGAGTGATAATTAACACTCGTGGTTTTTCACGTGTCCACAGATTTTATAGTATTTTACAGCATTTTTACAGCGTCTCATTCAAGTATTACTGTGTGCTTAAAATTCAAGAACAGAATCCACAACTTCCGGTCAAGCTGTGTCTATTTCTGGCAAATTTACATAATTACATCTCTTTACCATTTAATCAGACTTGAGTTGTAACGTGATTTCATAAACGTCATGTAAACCAGATCAGACTGTAGAAACCAGATTTCAATATTTATTCAACAGGTGTAGACACAGAAATGTAAAAATGAGGCATTATGGTTTTAGTAGTATTTAGACGGTTTTCATCACTGCCAAACTCCCCTTACTCTTTCAGCCAGTCACGATGATGGAATTACGATCTTTTTAATGGGAATTAAGGGGATAATTAATGGATTATGTTATAATGAAGTATCTTTTTAGATTGGATATGGTACCTTTTGAGGAACCCTTAAGGTCAGGTGTATTGGACCCTTATCTGGACCTTTAAAGGGCCTTAGTTTTTCTTGTTAAGGAGTAACCTGAGGGATAACTTTAATGTTTTATGGGGATGTTTTACCCATTAAAAATACATGATAAAACCAAATAAAACCCCTTTATCAGAACCTATAAATTATCCATTAATTGGACCTGAATTTGGGCTCAACCCCATAAAATGTAACCAAAAAAGCCAACTCTGAATCTGTAGACGAGCTGAAACGTTAGGGTCATTTCGAGGTCCAACTTCAGAGTTATATTTAAAGGAAATCAGTAAATCTGAGAAGGATTTAAGGGCCTGCTTAGCAAACAAGACACAACATTTAAATCTAAACACACCCTCGGTTTGGATGCACAGACATGAAACCGATGAAAACCGTTACGGTCAGTTTCTACGCTGATGATCCTCTGCTGTCCTGATCAGTTTCAGGTGTTTGTCTGTCTGTGAGCTGACAGCTGAACCGGTCTCTGAATGCATCCAGCAGGTGAGGTATGGCTTCCTCCACGCTGACTTCTCTCTGCAGCTCAGCGCTCAGCGACGTCACTCCTTTGCCTTCGATACCACACGGCACGATGTGGCCGAACCACGACATGTCGGTGTTACAGTTCAGAGCCAGGCCGTGAGACGTGACGTAGCGCCCACAGTGGATTCCTAGAAAACACAACATTCAAGGCTTTTGAAGAAAACAACCTTCGTACACGGATCAGGTGTGAAGTAGGCTGACATTTAGACTGATTACTGAGAGCAATAATTAGGCCTACTTTACAAACCACATGGGGGGTCATGCAGGAACAACTCGTACAAACAAGTCTGATCTTAAATGGAACTGGTTGCATTTGTTGATTAGAATTTTCTTCTTGTGTTCAAATGAAATTCAGCAGCTCCAGGTGTGTTGCATCAGTCGTGGGCGGGGCGTCCGACCTGCTCCACAGTTTGAGTATCAGCTCAGTGCAGATTTCCGACAGCTGGAGTCATATTTTCTTTATTAACCCTGAATCGGTCACTCCTGACTGCTTTGGAACAAGGCCGAATTTCTGCCAGTTCAGTTGTCGTCTGGCGTTCAGTCGAAGGTCATGATGTCTGATTAATTAGTGAGTGATCAATGATCTGGCTGTCAGGTGATCAGTTGGAAATGTTGGTTGGCTGTTTGGAGTTTGAACAGGTGTACGGTTCGATTTCCAAACAAAACAAGCTTGTTTTCAAAGCGGTAAAACATCGTCTGAGTAGAAGTGTAACGCTGCCTTTCCCTCTTCTTGTCCAACACTGTCGCAGATGTATTCGTGTTGTTTGAATTAACTGTCGGTTCCACCTTTACTGTCTGTTCATGTTACACCTGTAACCCTAATGGCCACAAATACACAGCGCTGCTGAACAAGATAACTTCAGTTCATGAATCAATCAATCACAAACCTAAACCAGAATTTCAGGTAATAAATACAGAAAAGTTCCTCATGAGGCCCAACGACAGAGAGGCGGAGCTGCCGTACCGATGGCACAGATCTTGTTGTCTCCGACCCAAACTCCAGTGTGAGGAGACGTCGACGCTTCGATGCCAAACCTGCTGCAGACGGAGATGATGGTCTTCTCCAGCTCACAGACGTACCAACGAACACTCTGAGGGACCAGACCAGACATTAACACGGGACCGCTCACACTAAACCGTAAGAAACTCAACGATAAATCATTTCAGACCTTCTTGAAACTGGTCAGGTTGAGGACCGGGTAACAGACCAGCTGTCCCGGCCCGTGGAAAGTGATGAGTCCTCCACGGTTGGTGCGATACACCTCGGCCCCCAGCATGCGGAGTTGGTCCAGGAGGGGGGCAGGGTAAGGCTTGTGGCGGATCCCGGTGGTGTAGACAGGCGGGTGCTGACACAGCAGCAGAGTGTGAGCTGGACCGGACCGGTGCTGGTTCACATAGACCTGCTGCAGCCGCAGAGCCTCCTTGTAGGAGACCAAGCCCAGACGGACCACCTCCACCACCGGCTTGCTGCCCTGCATCCAGGACTAGAACCAGACCAGACCAGAACATTAATACAAAAAAATGTCTGTTAAATCAGGTGTATGGTGTTTGTGGGCCTGAGGAGCTTTTCTGGGTCAACATTAAGTGCGAATGCCTCATTTCCACTGAGCCGAGCCGAGCGGTGGAAAGGAAGCTTCAGAGGTCTAAGTTTGGGACTGCTGGTCGCTGGTCTACAAAAAGATTTCAACTGCCGGCTGTGCTCTATAACCGATTATCTGGATCTCATTCTGGTTCAGGCTGAGCTTTGGCTGTTCTGTCCAGAACAATCGACAGAACTCTGAAACCGTCCTGCTGTTGAAGCCTCTGCAGGAGTTTGTGTCTTGTGGTGAACTTGAACCTTTTGATTAATTGATTAAAAGCAGTGAAAACTATCCCTCAGAGTTTCTCAGAGTCCAGTGTGACGTCTGCAAACGTCGTTTTGTCCACCAGCCAGACTCAGTTCACTGTGATATCACTAACGTCGAACTGATTCATCGAGATAGAATTTTACCTCTGTATAGAATATTATTTGAAATATTTATTATTTAAATACTGTCCCTTAAAAAAACAACAACTTTAATTTACCCTGAAAATACACAAACACTTTAAACTGCAAGGATGTCAGAGGTGAAATCCTTTTAAAATTTACATTTCAGGTTTACCCTTTAATCTTAGAGGGGCCTTGATTTAAAATTCATGCTTAATTAATGGACTGTCATATTTTAAGTTTTGTTTTTTTATGCTTTCAATAATGCCTTAACATTTACATTTACATAACTTAAGATGTGCCGTTAAAACACTTTTTTCTCAGATGGGTACAAATTCAGAGGTTCATCACAAATCTGGAAATAGGATGAGATAAAACTTTATTAATCCCACACCGTTTATTTTATTGTTACATACAGCAAAGAGTAAAAGAGAGACATAATAAGAAGAGAACAACAATGTAAAAACAAACTATATGTGTACATTATATACAAGAGTCTGAGCATACTGCTGCCTACAGAGAAGAATCGGATAATAAATACAGCGTTTTTATGATCGCACACAGTAAAAAATAATATTGCACAATATGTAAAGGATATGAGCGTATGCTGCCATAAATAACATCCGTGAAACAGCAGCTTTGTGATGTTGTCATGGCAAACAACATCAACACACTAATGCTGGAGTTGTATATTCAGTTAATTAAAACTAATTATCTGCACAATATACCGAATAACATTGAGGCCATCTTCTAAGGTTTTTCCAAAACTGGACCTCACCTCTGGTCCAAAAGGCTTCTTCAGGTCTCAGGTATTTGCCCTCTCGCAGGGTCATGACCCCGTCTGGCACTGAGGCCATCCACACAGATTTTCCCCTTAAAAACTGCCTTAAGAATACCTCAATGCTTTATATTACAATTCATTACTTTATGCATGAATTTAAATCAAAGAAAAATGCCGCCATTCCATTAGTCTTAATGAGTCAATTAATTAAGTTTAACAGTAATATATATTCATATAGACAATAAAAGAAGAGCCCTTAAACCTCCTGCAGCAGTTTGACCTCACCGACAGATTCAACACAAACTACAGTTCAGACTCCCTGAAGCTTCCCGGGTTAAACCCGAATTCAGATCATCGCAGTTTAATCACAGTTTGGACATAAAACCTGTTTTACCTCTTTAACTTCACCGTTCAGTGCTCAGATCTGCTCCTCTACCCGCTCCGCTCGCTGTGCGCCGCCATTGTTCTTCTTCGTGTCTTCTTCGACAGTGAAATCGGTCTATTTCCGTTTTACGGAGCACTCTGCTGCCACCTGTCGACCCGAAACAAAGACATTTTACATTAAACCGTAAAAGTGTGCTTTATCCACACACGCACGCACGCACGCACACACATACACACACAAATTCATCACTTCCACGATTTGATTTATACCTTTATTTATTTCTCGATTTTAATTTGTCTGTCGTTGATGCTGCGTTCAAGAGCAATTGATGCCACCAACCAAAACAACATTTGCAATGTGGTAGAAAACAAAATAAAAGAGAAGAAACACCGAATCTAACAAAGCTATAATTCATAATGAATTACTAATTATCTACTTTGAATACTTGCAGTATACAAGTATACAAAGTAGATTATATACTGATGTATAAAGACGACACAAAACAAACGAGTACAGAATCAAAAATCCCTTTTACGAACATCCTCTTCCGGTCCGATGTATACTGTCAGTAACTGACGCTCAGGTGTGGTGTGTTCGCAGGTAGACCAGCCTGTAAACACACAGAGAAATTTTGGGTGGCTGAACCGAACCAGCTCAGGGACCGTCCGAAACTACGTGTTCCCACTTGTCCTGAATCATCCACGGTGACGTAAAATATGTGGGCGGGGCTAGATGTCCAGCACCGCCCTTCCGCGGGCCGCAGCCGGGACGACTTGGTTCGGCGGCGGCAGGGCGGGGTTTGTTTTGAGAGCGGACCGGAGAGAGAAGACTCACCAGGGAAGATGGCGACCGCAGGGTCCGCCGAACGGCCTGGCAGACCGGCCAGCGCTGCCGCCGGGAGGCACCGGTCCGGGTCCGGGCACGGAGCCGGGTCCGGGTTCAGCCCGGCGGAGAACGAGGCGAAGAAGTGCCCGGTGTGCGCGGAGGGGCAGACCGGCGGCAGCCCGCCCTGCGGACACCCGGCCTGTCCGCTCTGCCTGGCCCAGAGACGGTCCGGCAGCGAAGAGCGGCTCCGGAGGAGCAGTGACCCCGAGAGGAGCAGCAGCAGGCCGGGCAGGAGGGACAGCGACAGCCGGAGAGGTCGGTGTGTTTCCCGGGGAAAGTACAGCTCATAATCCGCTGTGTCAGCACCACCGCTGGCGGTTTGTTCTACAAACCAACGGCAGGAAAAGCAAGCAGCCAGAGTTTAAGTGTTCAGCTAAACTTTGGTCTAACTTTAATCGTGGCAGCAGGAGGCCTGAGGAGGTGATGAAGGTCTGACAGGTAACAGTGACTGAGCTCAGATCAGCTGACAGAAAACACCAACACACCGTGCGGCGGCGTGAAGGCAGCCTGAGAGTCTGCTCTCTTTGGATGGAGTTTAGGACGAAGCTGCTGAAGCAGAAACTGACCTCCAGTCAGCTGAGTTAGACACAAATCAGTGAGAGAAAAACAGACTGTGCTCAGTCTGCTGCTCTCAGATCTGCTGCGTTCATGTACATGTAGAACAGCTGCAGGTGTGAACGGGGTCGTTTTCTAGCTTTAGTCAGATTTGTAATCCGCTCTGCTGCTGGAGGACTTGTCCGGACTTGTACATGTGTAGGAGGAGCTGATTTACCACAGTAGTAGTAGTAGTAGTAGTAGTAGTAGTACTTGTTCCTGTCTCCTTCACCGTCTTTATCTGACTGTGTTTTATCTTGACTTCAGCTGTTGAAGCAGAAAACTTTCTCAATTATTTGAAGCTTTGTTGTTTGTAGTAACGAGTCTGTGATTTCACCACGAGACAGTTTAAATCAGATTTTACTGCGGCGTTTAACCCTTCACCACCTTCCTCTTCCTCAGTTGATAAGGTGTATGATGATGTGTGTCAGTGTTGTCATGTGACACGACACACACTGTTAGAAGGTCATGTTCATAACTGAGTTTTAAAGATGTATTCAAAGACACGCCTCAAACGATGACTGAACGGGACTCTCTGCTTCAGTTTCAGCCTCCTGCTGTGGCGTTCAGGTGAAGTCACTCGCTTGTTTTGTCTCCTCAGAGTTCTTCGTCTCTCCTGCTCTCATCCCCAAATGTTCCGACGCTGTATCAGCTCCGAGCGGGAAGCACAAGGTGAGTTACCGACTGTCACTGAAGGCAGCACGCGCTGAGTCTGAGACTGATTCTAGTTCCTGGCTGACTGGCTGTTGTGTTTCAGCTGCTGCTGTTTGAGGACAGAGAGGACGCGAAGAGGAGGAACACTATGACCTGTAAAGACGAATCGGTGCGACACGATGAAGAGCCTGTAAGTCTGGATTAAAGCAGCTCCTTCGGTAGTCCAGGCGGTCGTGAATGGACTCGGCTCTCAGCTTCAGATGAATTTCTTTATGTCCAGCTCAGTGTTGCTGTTTGGGTCTTTGGGTCTCTGCATGCAGCAGCTGCTCAGATGTCTTTTAAATGGCTCTTTTTCTCAGGGGGTTCTGTCCGACTCTGAGAACGAGGAGCCCATCAGCAGGAGGATCAGAAACATCTCAGCTTTCATCAGGAAAACTAAAAACTGTGCAGCCTTCAACGGGTGAGCAGAACGAGTCCATGTGCATCACCAACGTTATTATTACGACATCTGAATGCCTGTCAGACCAGCTCGGGGGCACAGAAGCTCCCTTACAGACAGTAGTTTCAGAGCTGAAGCCGTGTGACCTCTGACCTGTGTTTGTCTTCTCCAGCGGCTCTCAGAGGAGTCAGAGCTGCACCGACCCGGTGGAGGACGGAGGAGGGAAGCTGAAGGTTGTCGCCCAGCCGGCCCTGTTGGACAGAGTACGTTACACCACCTGTGGTGACCACGACCAGGTCGATCCACAGTTTCCTCTGGTTTTTACTTGCAGCCATAAAGATTTTCAGGTTCTTTGACACAAAGTTGTAGTTGAGTAACTTTCTCCAAACCTGGAGATTTAAAAACGTCCGACAAATGAAGTATCTGCTCATCAAGTTCCAAAGATCCAAAGCTTTTATTATAGAGGCCAGATGAGTGAATTCGGTAGTTTCAGCCTGAAGAAGATGGTGTGTTTGTGCTTTTTTGTCTTTCTGATCCTAAACTGTGTCTGAACTCTCTTTAAGACGCTATTTGTCTTCTCGTCCCTCAGGTCGGGATCAGTCACAGCTACACGGCAGGAATCCTTCTCTCCTCTGAGAACAGTCGTTCGGTCTCAGCTCCCATCACCGCCCCTGACCGGAGGCTCACCTGGCGAGCCGTCGTCTCCTCCTCGTCTTCGTCGTCGACTCCTCTGGGCCTCCCCCCTCCTAGACCCGAGCGCTCGATCAGCCCCGAAAGCAACGACAGCATCTCCGAAGAACTCAACCACTTCAAACCGATCGTCTGCTCCCCGTGCACGCCGCCCAAACGCCTACCGGACGGACGTCTGATGGAGCCCACCATAGTGAAGTCCACACCCAGGAACCTGACCCGCGGCCTACAGAAGGCCACCAGCTACGAGGCCAGTCCTGCCGTCCTGCAGAAGTGGAGGCAGATCGAACTTGACCGCCAGAGCCTCAAAGTGAACTCCAAGGCAACGCTGACGAGCCCCGTCAACGAGCTCCACAACAAGACTGGCGGGTGGGAGGAAGGTGGCGGGGTCATCGCAAAGACTCATCAGTCCCCAGCGGGAAGGGATGGCGAGGGAGTGATGGCTGTCAACAAGAGGAGGCTGCTTTTCGACCCTCCGGCCGCTGACACGGATCCCTTCCAGAAACAGTCTGTAAAAATCAGAGTCCCTGCAATCCGCTACAGCACTGAGGCGACTTTCAGAGGAAGTTCAGACTTTGAGCCGACTGTCGGCACTCCTGAGTCCTGCAGCGGAGGAGCTTTTTTTAGTCGAAAACAGTCGTTCTCTCCATACACTAAGAACTCTGGTTTCCAGTCGTGTAAATTAGTGCCAAAGGACTCGCAAAGTCCAAGGAAGGAGTCCGACAGTAGCCTCCACAACCAGTCTACCTCAAGGAGGGGCAAGAAGAGGGAACAGAAGACCAAACATCTGGACTCGGACCGGGACTCGGACCTAAAGAGGAGCCGGTCGGTCAGCCAGGAAGCCTTTGACGATCGGTACATCTGTCAGATCCAGCAGGAGCGTCAGGACCGAGCGCTCGCTCTGAAGCTGCAGAGACAGTTCGACCTGGAGAACCAGACCGTCAACCGCAGGAGGAGCCCTGACGCGTACTTCCTGCGGTCCTGGATGTCCAATCAGAACCGCAGGAGGCGCGGCCTGAGGAGATCCAGACGAATCAATAAGAAGCACTAGAGAGGAGTCGCCTGCTGACTCAGCACAAAGACAGACGGGAAGAGGTTCATATATGCAAGGTGACGACAGGTGAAGGATCAATGAATGTTTTCACAGGACCGTCATCTCCACGGCGAACTCCAAACACACCTTCAGTCAAAGCTGTTGAGGAAAAGGTCAGAAATCTGAAACTGAACATTTCTTCCAACATTTCACCAGCAAATCACCAAAACTGACCGAACCAATCAGCTGCAGCCTGAAACCTGAACCTGAGCGGTCCGACAGGATTGAACTGATCTCAGTAAACTCTGGAGGACAACAGGACAAAACAAAAGGATGTTTGACTTTATTTTGGACATTTGATAGATGAAAGGATGAATTGACCAATCAAAAGCCATGTGTTGACCTCAGTAGAGACTAGATCTGTCTGGTACCACTTCTGGGTGAAGCAGTCGGAGGCCTGTGGGACCAGAACCAGAGACCAGTTCTCCTGTGCTGCCGTTCCACTTCCTGGTCCAGGTTTTAAAGCAGCAGTTCCCAGTTACTTCATATTGATGGTGTTATTGGTTATTATAGTTTGTTTTACTGGGTCCACCAACTTAAAAACCAGTAAACGGGGGCGTCGCTGCTGAAGGAGTCTCTGATGGTCTGTCGTTATGGTTCTATAATAATCCTTTTCAGCATTTGTCCGTCAGGTCAGGAGGCAGAGTGCACCTGCAACACACACACACACACACACACACTCACACACACACACACACACACACACACACACTCACACACTCACACAGACACACACACACTCACACACTCACACACACACACACACACACACTCACACACACACACACACACACACACAGACACACACACACGCTCACACACACACACACACACACACTCACACACACTCTCACACACACACTCACACACACAGACACACACACACACACACTCACACACACACACACACACACTCACACACACACACACACACACACACTCACACACACACACACACACACACACACACACACACACACACCAGGTTCTTGTCTCTCCAGTCAGCTGATTTTGTAAACCTGCTCTCAGGTTTGATGATTTCAGATGTTTGTAATTTTCCGTGTGAGCGAGTGCAGCTCACAGACTGCAGACAGGGAAGATGATCTTTACAGTCCAGAGTCCACGTGAGACTGAAACGGTTTGACTCTGAGCTGCTGCTGGTTCACTTCTCTGATGACCTGAAGCAGGTGAAACACTGATGCAGAGAAACAAAGAAACCCCCCCCCCCGTTAATCTGCAACCTGTCCAAAAATCTAGTCAAATGATGTGCAGTGAAGCTGAGGCGTCAGGGGCCACTGGGGGTGTCAGGCTTCAGGGTCTCTAGATGTCTGGGCCTCAGGGGCCCCTGGAGGTCTGTGGCATCAGGGGCTTCTAGATGTCTGGGCCTTCAGGGTCTCTAGAGGTCTGGGCCTTCAGGGGCCCCTGGAGGTCTGGGGCTTCTGGAGGTCCAGGGCCTGTGTCGGAGCTGGAGGACCCTGTTGAAAAGACCAGAAGAGTCCAGCTGACCTGTGGGCTGAAACGGCCCCGGCAGTTCTCCCCTGATAACTGAGTCCTGCTTTCTTCACCAGTAGTTCAGGTGTGTCCCAGAGTGTCTGCTCCCACTGGACTCCCTGGTCTTCCAGTCTCAACCCTCTCAGACCTCGTGGCTGGACTCTGTTCATGTCCACATTATTTTCCATGTTCAAAGTTCTGGATCAGGATCATTAATGTTGAAACTAATCGCGGCTCAAACGAAATGAAGGCAGACGAGAAATAAAATGAAAAGAATGTCACTGAGAAAGTCCTGCTTCAGTAAAAGTACACAAGTATTACTAATGACATCACTAATTAAATCTTAAAACAGCATGTTTGTCCTTCTAAAACCTCATAACTACATTTGAAATCAAGCTGCAACAATGAAAACGCAGATTTTTACAGACAAAGAACAGCTCAGTTAAAGTTTTCATGTGTAAATTTACTACAGGAGTCTGAAAGTGAAGTATTTCCCTCTGGATGGTGTACAAGAAAATGGAAAAGAACCTTGAAGTGGACTTCAGGAACTGAAATCGGCTCCGTGTGAACAGGACCTGGACCGAGACTCGTAGTTTTCATTCCTCCGTCTGTCGATGGATTCCTTTCTTCGTTCTTCGGTTGTTTTACTTTCGTTCCTTCGTTGTTTCTGTCAAAGCGTTTGAATCATGTGATCGTCCACGAGCAGATTCTTCTGATCAGCTGATGTTTGTGTTTTATCGACAGAGACTCTGAAGGGCTGTTCATCCTTCGGTCGATGCAGTGTGGGGGGGTCGGGGACTTTAATGCTGAGTGCCAAATGATCTGAGACTGTGTGATGTTCAGAGTTTATGGTTCAGTGTGTCAGCGGCCGATCTGTGGCCGCTGAACCCGAGCAAACCTAAAAGAGCTGCGACGCCTCAACAAGTGTTCTGTCTTCTGTTTGTCTCCGTGCACCTCAGAGAACCTCAGAGAACCTCAGAGAACCTTCAGAGAACCTCAGAGAACCTCCAGCTTTCTTTGTGCTCTGGAGCTCCGAAGCTTTGAATCTCAGGAACTCTGGATCTCAGGAGTTCTGAGGCTCAGGGGCTCTAAAGCTCTGAAGCTCCAGAGCTCTGAAGCTTGTTAGATCAATCAGTTAGATTGCTCTGATGTGACAGTAAACCAATCGATTAATCAGTTCTACGTTGACATGTCAAAGAGTTTCTCGTTTTAGCAGCCTTCATCAGGGTCTTCATGATGAGACGGTTTTGAAATATTCTGATGAAGACTTGAAACTGAAACTGAAACAGATCATTTTCTGATGAATCAAACAGCTCAGAGTTACAATAACTGATAATGAGATCAATAGTTGTTAAAACATCAATAATAAACTAGAAGAATCTGTTATAATTCAGAGAATCTCGTTAATCTGATGTTTCAGCTTCAGACAAAAACAACAACAGGTGGGGGAAATGTTTTACTGAAGTAAAAGTACCACTGCAATGACATAAGAGTACTGCACCGCAAGAAAAAGCACGCATTTCAAATCCTACTTCAGTACAAGTACATAAGAGTTATCAGCTTCACGTAGTAAAGGTATCCGCAGTAACAGTACTGTGATATTCTCAGCTTAATGTAGTAAAAGTATCAGCAGAGAAAGTACTGTAGTATTTTTAGCTTCATGTAGTAAAGGTATCCGCAGTAACAGTACTGTAGTATTCTCAGCTTAATGTAGTAAAAGTATCAGCAGTGAAAGTACTGTAGTATTCTTAGCTTCATGTAGTAAAATTATCAACAGTAAAAGTACTGTTGTATTCTTAGCTTCATGTAGTAAAAGTATCAGCAGTAAAAATACTGTAATATTTTTAACTTCATGCAGTAGAAGTATCAGCAGTAAATATACTGTTGTATTCTTAGATGCATGTAGTAAAGTATCAGCAGTAAAGATACTGTAGTATTTTTAACTTCATGTAGTAAAAATATCAGCAGTAAAAGTACTGTTGTATTCTTAGCTGTATGTAGTAAAAGTATCAGCAGTAAAAATACTGTAGTATTTTTAACTTCATGTAGTAGAAGTATCAGCAGTACAAGTACTGTTGTATTCTTAGCTTCATGTAGTAAAAGTATCAGCAGTAAAAGTACTGTTGTATTCTTAGCTTCATGTAGTAAAAGTATCAGCAGTAAAAGTACTGTTGTATTCTTAGATGCATGTAGTAAAAGTATCAGCAGTGAAAATACTGTAGTATTTTTAGCTTCGTGTAGTAGAAGTATCAGCAGTACAAATACTGTAGTATTCTCAGCTTCATGTAGTAGAAGTATCAGCAGTAAAAGTACTGTAGTATTCTTAGATGCATGTAGTAAAAGTATCAGTCGTACCGGTCCAGAAAGGAAAGCGCGCGTTGCTGCCACGTGCACGCGGACTACGTCAGACGTGACCGATCGTTGAAACGTCGCTGAGAGCCAATCAGATGCGTCCAGGTCACAGGTTCTGTATCTGTAGCGGAAGAGAAGATGGCTGCTGCGCGGAATGGGAAGACCGGACTCCTGGAGAAAGTGAGAATTTGACTTTTATCATTTAGTCAGCTGAGAGAAGAAACG
Organism: Chelmon rostratus; assembly: GCF_017976325.1. Classification (NCBI taxonomy): domain Eukaryota; kingdom Metazoa; phylum Chordata; class Actinopteri; order Chaetodontiformes; family Chaetodontidae; genus Chelmon; species Chelmon rostratus. The sequence continues at coordinate 28,932,614 of NC_055664.1, read as the reverse complement.
CAGGTTTTAATTTCCTTCTTCATGCCGGACTAAAGCGACACAGAGTTCAGCTGTGTGTTAGCCAGAAGCTGTGATTCTGACCATCGCTGTTAGCGAGCTAAGCTAACGTTAGCAGGCTAAGCGGATGTGATTTGAATTAAAGTTAAAGTAAAAACAGAGTTAATGAAGAGTTAACGCTCAGTTTGTGTCTGCTGTGCACGTGAATCCGTCTGAGGGTGACCTGCAGCGGTTTGTTCAGGTCCCTGTTTTCAGACAGATGCTGCTTTATCTGCTGCACCAGACCCCCCCTCACAAAACAGCCGTTTATTTCTCACGGAGGAGTCAGGCTGCAGCTGCAGAGCTGTTGTTAGCACATGTTAGAGGTCTCTTCTGCATTTAAATCAATAAGTCGAAAACAGGGCAATGTCTTTTTAAAATGTTAACCTAAAATACCTTTTTAATAGTTACTGATCTTATCAGGATGCTGTATCTGTCCTTCAGGTCTTTGTTTATTACTGTTTTTACTACATATTATTACATATTAATGCTTTAACACAAAGTCAGGGTTTAGTCTGAAACTTAACATCCTTTTTACACGAGTTTTCCTGCAGTGTGTTGATACCATGTCATGGTATTTTTGTATTCTCACTTGAGACAGTACTGCAGTATTGGTTGAAGTACATGGGTTGAGGGTACTGTGTGTACGTTTACTGCTTGCTTTCTCATGTTGGATATTAACTGCTTTTGCAGATTTTTTTTAATTTGCATTCTTATTTTTATTGTCGTTATTTCTTTACTACGAACAGAAAACGGGTTAACTTCAGGATGAGTCGTAACAGTGAAATGTTTGTGTTTCAGTGGAGGATCGATGAGAAACCAGTGAAAATAGATAAATGGGATGGAGCTGCCGTCAAGAACTCTCTGGACGATGCTGCTAAGAAGGTCAGCTTTCATTCTTTTATTCTGAAAGGTCACTTTCATTCTTTTATTCTGAAAGACCGCTCAGTACATACATGAATTCCAGTCAGTCTGTTGATTTTGAAGGGGTTTTTATCGTGTGTGTCTTGAGCTGATCGTCACCTGTATGTCAGCGTCAGGCCCACCAATGACAGCGAGCTCCTGTTGTAGGTCTTCTTAACGCACATTCGACCATATTAGCGCCTGTAAATTGATATCAGCATCTGCTAGCTTGCTGTTTTCTACATGTGCAGCAGCAGATCTCACCCTGCCTGAACTTTAGTCATCAGTGTTTCTGCCTCGTCCTGCTGCGCCCCCTGCAGGTGCTCCTGGAGAAGTTTGGATACGTGGAGAACTTCAGCCTGGTTGACGGTCGTCTGTTGATCTGCACAGTCTCCTGTCTGTTCGCCATGTTGGCTCTGGTATGGGACTACCTGCACCCCTTCCCCGAGTCCAGACCGGTCCTGGCCTGCTGCGTCATCTCATATCCTTTAAGCAGAACACAGGAAGTACACCTGAGCTCACCTGTTGTGATCTCATTGATCTTTCATACACTGACAGCACAGCGTGTGCGATGGTTTGTGTTCCCTAACCTCCTCCATCACGTACTTCATCATGATGGGCATCCTGACTCTGTACACCTCCTACAAGGAGAAGAACATCTTCCTGGTGGCCCTGCAGAAGGATCCAGCCGGCATGGATCCGGATCACGTCTGGCAGCTCTCCTCCTCCCTCAAAAGGTCTGGATGAATTGTTACCCAGCATGCACTCTGATCTGATCTCATTAGATTATTGTGACTCCTGCGTTGATGCAGAGGCAGGAAGTTCCTGCTGTAGCTGGTTGAGGTGAAGCTCGTTAATGATCAGCTGACTGTTTCCTCCATCAGTAATCGGTTGATTTTTGGTTTGTCAGATTTCCCCCTCAGCGTTTCAGTGATAAACGTGAAGTGATGTCGGAGCTGAAGGCGTTTGTGCTGACCGTGTGTGTTGTGTCACAGGTTCGATGACCAGTACACGCTCAGAGTCTCCTTCACCGACGGGAAGTCAAAGACCTGGAGGGAAGCCGAGTTCACCAAGTCCGTGTCGGTGTTCTTCGACGAGAACGGGACGCTGGTGATGGACCAGTTTGAAAAGTCTGTCTCTAAACTCCACGACACGCTGGCCACAGAGAAGAAGACCAAGTGATGCTGAGAACGTTCAGCGGCCGCTTTTGATGCTCGATTTCCTTCCTTCCACACGGCTCATTGGTTCACTTCACATTCGTTCACGTCGTCTTCCTCGGTGATCATTGGCTCAGATCTGAGAGTCGCCCGCTCGCCGATGACATCATCGGTCTCATGAAATCATCTCCAGACTGTGATGTCACATTGTGCTGCAGCTGCTATTGGCCGAGAGTTTTGTTGTTTTTCTCCGGAGGTTTCAGCTTCTTAGCATCAAGTCTTCGTCAGTGGGTCGAGTCTTCTTCGTCGTCACGGAGACACTGAAGTTGTTGTGGACGTTGAGTCATGTGACAACAAGCTGAAAGCTCTGGAAAAACAAAGTTAGTGGATCAAAGCTCCATTTGAAGCTGTCGGACAGCGTGAACGTCGTCAGATCTCTGGTCCATGTTCAGTTTAGTGAAGACGATCTGACTCCTGATCGAGTTTCCACCTGAATCGAGTCGACTCAGTCGGCGAATGAATCGGTCCAGGTGTTTGTGGGCGTGTCACAGCTGCAGCTCTTTCTCCTCCAGAGTCCGTCTGATAGAAGTGAAGTGAAACCAGTGAACTCTCTGAAAGGAAGGAAACCTGATGTGACTCAGTCAGCTCAGCTGTCGGTTACAGTCCATCTCAAACCGCTTTGATCAGTCAGAGAATCTGCTTCTGCTAACGGTTTTATTTCATTTGGTTTTTACGGTTTATCGTCGTTTTCTTTGCGTATTCACGAGACATTTCACGTTTCAAGTTGGTCACACTTTAGAATGAAGCTCCTCAGCAGGACCTTGCTTCACTTCCTGTGTCACGTTCGGGGGGGAGGAGCTGTTGTGTTCTCAGTTTTCACTTGTTTACCGTCGTAGTCCGACAGGTCTTCCTCTCGCTGCTTCGCTGCTTCAGGCTCGGCCGACTGCTCTTTGATCGACACCCTGCTCTGGATATCCAGCAGCTCATTGGATCATTTTCAGCACCTGTTCGCTACTTAACAAGAATTAACTCCTCCTTTGTGACCCGGCTCCAGTCTGTTAGTGCAGGAGCTCGAGTTGTCGTCAGTGTTTCTGTGTGAAGTTTAGATTTTTCTGGAAGTTCGAAGAACATTTCAGCTCCTGTTGAAGGTTTCTGAAGACGGAAAGTGAGGCGTCGCGTCGGGCCTGGCTCGTTCCTGCTGCGCTGCGAGCTTTGTGTCAGAAACTGTGATAACAGGAAACAAGCGGCCTCTAGAGGTGACCAATCACAACGCGACACGTCACCTGTGTGAGGAGCCGTGTCAGGGAGCAAACACACCTGTGAAGGTCACACAGGTGAGAAGCTGCAGTGGATCAGATCAGAGCAGCTGGTGAATCAAATGTTTTGGGTCCAGCTTCGTGTTTCCAGACAGATTCTTTCGTTTTTTTTTACTTTGTCTCACTGTCGGACGAACATTTTTACTTTTGTCATGTTAGAATCAGACACATTAGCATCATTAGCATTTCTCAGAGGAGCCGAGAGGCCTGTGAATGCTAATGGTGCTAAAGACGCTAAAGACGGACGTCAGTGGTTTCCTCTTCAGCCTCCTTCAGACGTGTTGATGCCTTACAACAGGAAGTGGACTGAATGTTGACCAAACGTTTCATTTGGGATGTTTTTATTTTTTCAGAGCCTTATTCTGTCACTTCTGTCTGTGAAAACAAGTTTGTGAAGATATTAAAGATGGTTGTTGCTACAGAAAGTCCTCAGAAAGTTTTTAATGTTTCTTCTTTTTCTTTAAATATCAGTTTCATTTTCTTACTGTCTGCTCTTCCTCTGCAGTACCACAGTGTAACCACCAGGTGGAGCTTCACCTGTGAACACTGTGCTCAGCTGTGACTTTTTTCAGTGTTCTCATGAGCTCCACTCAAACACACCAATAAAAACACGTCCACATCACACTGAATCAAACAAAAGCCAAGTGATCTGAAGTCACAATATTTCTCCTGATTCATCAGTTCCTGACAGACAGAAGAAGCTGAATAAAGTTTCACAGTCGTGTAGTTTGATGACCAGCATCAAAGTCAGACCTGATTGTTTCTGTGTCTCATGTGAACACAGACCACAGTGAGGATCTCATCAGGTTGAAGGATGAAGTTTCTCTTTCTTCAGTTAAACTGTTTAAAAGCCTCTTGGATCAGCTGAAAATGCATCGTCACAGAGCTGAAAACAGGCTGTTTGTCTGAGATACGAGGTTCTCACAGGACAAACGTGATGATCTTATAGAATATGATGCATCGCTGTAGATTAAACCAGCCAACAGGATATAAAGTAGTTCAGATGAGCTCAACCTGAAACATCTGCAGAGTAAAACAGACAGACCTGATCCTGATGTGTCTTTGTCTGTTTGTTTTCATTTTTTCTCAACTTACAATAAAGTTTTTCTTGTTGATTTTTTGGCAGCTGCTTCTTCATCTGCTCTCTGTCTGTCTGTCTGTCTGTCTGTCTGTCTGTCTGTCTGTCTGTCTGTCTGTCTGTCTGTCTGTCTGTCTGTCTGTCTGTCTGTCTGTCTGTCTGTCTGTCCGTCCGTCCGTCCGTCCGTCCGTCCATCTGCACATCAGCTCTTTGTGGTTGGTGGTAACGACAGCTGTGTTTCTTTAGTCCTGTGCTTCACTTGAATGCAGGACTAGTATTTATACTGTGTATAGTTACTGCTTTTACTGCTTTACTGAGTAGTTCTTCCACCATCTTTTGGTGCTGATCTAGGATTCATAAACTTGTTCACATTCAGTGAAAACATGTCAGATTTGTTTTGTAGTTTGACATAAATATAGAAGAATTTCAGGTGACATCATTTCTAATTTTAACACGATTTAATTTATTCATTAATTCATTGAGACAAAAACAAGATTCCTTGTTTGTTTAACTGCACATTCAGTGATTAACCAACAACGATCAAAGCAGCTTTACAGGATGAAACTTCCACCAATCAAACGACGGGGGCGGTGTCAGCAGGTGAAGAGGCGGGGCCAGTGGCCCTCACATGGGGCTGCAGAGAGTCAGCGAGCAGATGTGTGTGAGGGAAGCAGAGCGTCAGAGTGTCTCTGTCTGTGGGACATGGCCTGTCTGATGGCCGCCTGGTCCGTCCACAACCCCACTGTCACCAACTCCATCATCATGGTGAGTAGACCCCTGCTGGAGACAGACTGGAGACAGACGAGACAAAGACGAGACAGACTGGAGAAAGACTGGAGACAGACTGGACAAAGATGAGACAGACTGGACACATTCAGGATACATACTGGATACATAATAGGGACAGACTGGAGACAGACTGGAGGCAGAGTTGGAGACATGCTGAAGACAGGCTAGAGACAGACAGGACACAGACAGGACACACACTAGAGACAGACAGGACATACAGTGGAGGTAAACAGGCGAACATAAGCTCGGTGGGCTCAGATGGGTGGAGTAATCACAGTAAACAGTGAGTTGATCGTATGGGTGGAGTAATCAGAGTAAACAGGGTGGAGTAATCAGAGTAAACAGGGTGGTGTGAGTTGATCGTATGGGTGGAGTAATCAGAGTAAACAGGGTGGTGTGAGTTGATCGTATGGGTGGAGTAATCAGAGTAAACGGTGGTGTGAGTTGATTTTATGGGTGGAGTAATCAGAGTAAACAGGGTGGAGTAATCAGAGTAAACAGGGTGGTGTAATCAGAGTAAACAGGGTGGTGTGAGTTGATCGTATGATTGGAGTAATCAGAGTAAACAGGGTGGTGTGAGTTGATTTTATGGGTGGAGTAATCAGTAAACAGGGTGGTGTGAGTTGATCGTATGGGTGGAGTAATCAGAGTAAACAGGGTGGTGTGAGTTGAACGTATGGGTGGAGTAATCAGAGTAAACAGGGTGGAGTAATCAGAGTAAACAGGGTGGTGTGAGTTGATTGTATGGGTGGAGTAATCAGAGTAAACAGGGTGGTGTAATCAGAGTAAACAGGGTGGTGTGCCTCCAGCTGCTCTTTGGACCAGACTTCATCTCATGATGCGGACCTTCACTCAGGCTCGTTATTACCCAGGGTGCACCTCTCTACCTGATCCAGGTAGATGACATCATGACTGGACTCTGAAGTCTCACACAGGGGACAGGCAGTGGACAGGCAGTGGACAGGCAGTGAGACAGTTTCTGTCATACATCCCCGTTTTTCTCTGTTGGTGATGTCACTGTGATGTATAACATGATGAAGGTGATCAGGTGACCTGTGAAGTAACGCTGTGGTTGGTTAATGCTTCTGTTGCTGATGATGATGATGACGACGATGATGATTATAATAATAATGATGATGATGATGACGTTGCTGCTGCTGCTGCTGCTGCTGATGATGATGATGATGATGATGATGATGCTGGTGGCGGTGGCGGTGGCGGCGGCGGCGGCGGCTCTCGGCCTACACTCTGTTTATTCTCTCCGGTCAGGATAAATCCCGGCTGACTAAGCTCTTCTCTGTCCGACAGTTACCTCCTGCAGCCTCTGTGGGGGCAGATTAGTGTCCCTATGGGAGCAGGACGCTCACACGCCGTCCTACATACCAGCTGTGGAAGTCCGCTCCAACTTTATTTATACAGCGGCTCAGACACGGGACAACAAATGTGCTTTACTCAAAGTCACAATGCAGTGAGATCCAGAAGATCCACAGATTACTGCCCTCAAAACGCTGGTTTAAGGACTGTGTGGGATCCAGTCGTCAGGGGATACAGATATGAATCATCATCATCATCATCATTTATTTTGTGTTTCTGTACGATGTGAGAGTGGGCAACACGTTCCCACTCCCCGCCCCGCGCTGGATTCCTCCTGCAGGGCTCCGTGTCAAGTTAGCAATAATAATATACGACGGCTGAGACTTTCAAAATAAAGCTTGCTGAGAACTAGTTCGAGTTGCGAAACGGTCGCTCTTTGGTTCGGTGCAGGAAAAGATCACGGGTTAGTTCAGATAACAAAGTCAGTTAGGTACGTTACCCACGCACATTAGGTTCGGTACCTTACGAAACAAATTTCAGACAAACCCCCGGTCTCCTGGTCCATCCATCCCCCCCTTCCTGCAGATTCAGGCTTGTCAGGCTCTGGGTACCACACAGAAATCCTTCAGACCAGCCTGCATGTTGAAAATGTGGCTGAAGAGTACCTGATCCTGACCGAGTGTCCGTATGTGACAAGTCGGGAGGACGGGTTGGCATGGGAACGTGTTCTAAATATTAACGGTCCAAGAACCGAACATCCACGAATAACACCGAAGAAAACAGCCCAGAATAGATCGTAGTCCTTAGAGGACGCAGGATACGAGCTTTCAAGGGACAGTTTGGTCCAACGTGGCTGTCTCGGTCCTATTTTCCATTTACACGGAGGCATGCATGGGGTGGACAAAATAATGTAAACACCACTTGACCACCTCGTTCTCTCATCTAACCCTCAGAACACCAACGGGCCCCCAGACCTGATGCTGGACCCCCGGACGGTGTGCGTTTGTATGGACGAGTTGGCCAACAAGCAGCTGGCGGGCGGCCAGCAGACGCCGCTGCTGCAGGGACACCTGAAGAAGGTGGACAACAACCTGACGGAGGCCCAGAGGTTCTCCTCGTTACCACGCAGGCCGGCGGTGAACATCGAGTTCAAAGACGTCTCGTACTCCGTCAGAGAGGGACCCTGGTGGAGGAAGAAAGGTACTGACACAGATTCTACTCTCAGATTTTAACCAGAGCTCCAAATAACGACCGTGTCCGTCCCTGATTCAGCGTCTGGTCCATAAAACCAGAGAAAACAGTCAAAGTGGGTGGTGTGAGAAGCTGAAACCAGAGAATGTTTTTACTCAAACATGGTTCAAACAATTAATCAATTATCTAATTTTAACAGCGTTAGAAAATCCATCATGAAACTTAACACTTCCTGCGGCTCCTTCAAAGTAAAAGTTCTTTTCACTGGAAGGTTTTCACTACAGGGGGCTGAGGCTGCATTAACGTGATGTCACTGTGATGTCATTTATACCTGATTGGTATCAAGAGATGTGAAAACAAGTCCTGATCACAGCGTGAGATCCTCACCAGCGGTGGAAAGTAGTGAAGTACATTTACTAAAGTACTGCACCTGAAGACTGATTTCAAATCAAACCCAGTTTGCAGGAGAAGTCTCAAATGATCAATATTTCACACAATACTGCATGAAGCTGAGAATACTTGTGTGCTTTTACTGCCTCTGTTAAACTCAGCGTAATGTGGATCTGATGTGGACGAGGCGATAACACTGTTTCAGGATCTTTGAGGGTAAACCGGTTTTCCTTTGGCTCAGGTTCGCCTGACCTCGGGTCGGGCAGATCCGGTCTGCAGCAGGTCCCGGTCGCCTGTCGCTCAGAATCCAAACACGAGGACTTCATGGAGCTGAATTAGAGTGAAACTGGTTTCATGTAGCAGAGGATTGTGGATTTAGCCGTTAGCAGCTGAGTGGTTTTGCTGAGTCGACATCTGAATGTTTGATGAACTGAAGTATTCTGGGTTCAGATCTTATGATGGATGCTCAGCATGTGATGCTGGACCAGATCTCCTGGAAACAGCCGAAAATCCATCCATCAATCATCACAGCAGCAACTCCATCACATCTGTGCACAGGAGCATAAACAGGAAGTACGAGTGCGATTTGAGTAAATGTATTTAGTTACCCTCCACTCCTGCTCTATTTTAGTCGTCAGGTTTTTCCTCGCGGAGCTTCAGTGAAACAGCAAGCAGCAGTTTATTATTATCTGATTGTGTGTGTGTGTGTGCTGGATTATCAGACTGTAATCTGTTAATCCCAGTCAGGGTCTCCTGCTGTAAATAGCTGCAGGTCAGATTAGAAACAGCTCTGTCGCTCAGCGCTGAAAATAAAAGACAGACGACAGAGAAACCACCTGACGATGCAGGAGTGAAGACATCAGACTCCTGTCAGTCTGAGCGAAGGGTTTACTGCTCCATGAACTGCACGCTAACACGCTAATATACCCATCCTGTAATCTATTACAGTTTGAATTAACTCGTATACAAATGTGATCTATGGTCACAGTCACACGTTATATCTTCACCACTGACGGCTGCTAATTAACATGCTAATTAAAAGTCTGATGATCGTCCCGTTAACGACGCTGTAAACACTCAGACCCTCCAGGTGTTACTTATAATGTTAGCGTAGCGTAGCTGGAACAGTTTCAGATCTGGACCAGTAGATTCATATTTTAGCTGCTGTTTAAAGAAAACCTCGTGTCATGGACAGAAACCTCGTATCATGTTTCAGCTTTTCGGGACAAAAGAAAGAAAGAAAGGCTGAAGAACACAAAGAGTTCAGTCAGCGAACAGGAATCCTGATCACCTGCAGAGTTCAGAGGTCGTTCGGTCCGTCACGTCGCTTTAAAGCTTTAAACATGCAAACGTAAACTCGTATCTCCGCTTCAACCCTCCAACGCTTCAGTCTCAAAACATCCAAACTTTATTCTTCAATTCTCTGATTTTTTCTTAACCGTGACCTCGTTACTCCATGTGTATATCCATCATTAATATGTCTACAAACATCCAGGTGAGTCCAGGTGAGTCCAGGCGACGTCTGACCATCGTGAAGTTTGAACTCAGTAATTAATAATTAATGAATTCAGTGAAATTAGAATGTGAAGATTTCTTCACCAGAATGAAGTACTCCATGTCTTCCTGTATCAGCTCCTGTCAGTACAGCACTTTGAAGTACATTAACTACATGTCTGTACTTGTACCTGCTGTACTGTAGTGTAGTGACTCAGTACTACACAGGTGTGGGATGTTCTATTCAGTGTGTAATGAGCAGCTGTCAGAGTCTTTAACAGCTCAGGTTTCCTTTGCAGCAGCAACTTAACGAGAGTTTCACTGAGAACAATTCACACCTGCTCAGGTGTGACGAACATTCCTCTTCCTCCTCCGGATGATGATGATGATGTTCAGGTGAACTGTGAAGTTTCAAACACTGAAAAACAAACATGATGTGACAAGAGGATAGGTAGTCGATCCTGATGCATCATGGGTATTCATGGAGCGTAGCCCTATTGGCTGACTGGCTGTTAATGAGGTTACTACAGTTCATCATCACTAATCAGACTCAGAGCTGCTCCTCATCCTCCAACCTTCAGCTCAGGAGATGTTCCTGATCACACTGTACCTGACAGTCAACACTGAGGGAACCGCTGCCCCACTGTTGAGTTTGGGGAGCAGACTCCAGTACTGCAGTACAGTCTGTGTTACTGCAGTACAGTGAGTATTACTGCAGTACAGCCTGTGTTACTGCAGTACAGTCTGTGTTACTGCAGTACTGTGTGAGTTACTGCAGTACAGTCTGTGTTTCTGCAGTACAGCCTGTGTTACTGCAATACAGTCTGTGTTACTGCAGTACAGTGTGAGTTACTACAGTACAGCCTGTGTTACTGCAGTACAGTGTGAGTTACTGCAGTACAGCCTGTGTTACTGCAGTACAGTGTGAGTTACTGCAGTACAGCCTGTGTTACTGCAATACAGTGTGTTACTGCAGTATAGTCTGTGTTACTGCAGTACAGCCTGTGTTCCTGCAGTACAGTGTGTGTTACTGCAGTACAGCCTGTGTTCCTGCAGTACAGTGAGTATTACTGCAGTACAGTGTGTATTACTGCAGTACAGCCTGTGTTCCTGCAGTATTGTGAGTATTACTGCAGTACAGCCTGTGTTCCCACAGTACAGTGAGTATTACTGCAGTACAGCCTGTGTTCCTGCAGTACAGCCTGTGTTCCTGCAGTACAGTGTGTATTACTGCAGTACAGCCTGTGTTCCTGCAGTACAGTGAGTATTACTGCAGCACAGCCTGTATTACTGTAGTACAGTGAGTATTACTGCAGTACAGTGTGTATTACTGCAGTACAGCCTGTATAACTGCAGTACAGGCTGTATTACTGCAGTACAGTGAGTATTACTGCAGTATAGTGAATATTACTGCAGTACAGCCTGTATTACTGCAGTACAATGTGTATTACTGCAGTACGGCCTGTGTTCCTGCATTACAGTGAGTATTTCTGTAGTACAGCCTGTGTTCCTGCAGTACAGTGAATATTACTGCAGTACAGCCTGTATTACTGCAATACAATGTGTATTACTGCAGTACGGCCTGTGTTCCTGCAGTACAGTGAGTATTTCTGTAGTACAGCCTGTGTTCCTGCAGTACAGTCAGTATTACTGCAGTACGGCCTGTGTTCCTGCAGTACAGTGTGTATTACTGCAGTACAGTGAGTATTACTGCAGTACAGTGAGTATTACTGCAGTACAGCCCGTGTTCCTGCAGTACAGTGTGTATTACTGCAGTTCAGCCTGTGTTCCCACAGTACAGTGAGTATTACTGCAGTACAGTGAGCATTACTGCAGTACATTGTGTATTACTGAAGTACAGCCTGTGTTCCGGCAGTACGATGAGTATTACTGCAGTACAGTCTGTATTACTGCAGTACAGCCTGTGTTCCTGCAGTACAGTGAGTATTACTGCAGTACAGCCTGTATTACTGCAGTACAGTGAGTATTACTGCAGTACAGTGTGTATTACTGCAGTACAGCCTGTATTACTGCAGTACAGTGAGTATTACTACAGTACAGCCTGTGTTCCTGCAGTACAGTGAGTATTACTGCAGTACAGTGAGTATTACTGCAGTACAGCCTGTGTTCCTGCAGTACAGTATTACTGCAGTACAGTGAGTATTACTGCAGTACAGCCTGTATTACTGCAGTACAGGCTGTATTACTGCAGTACATGCTGTATTACTGCAGTGCAGTGAGTATTACTGCAGTACATTGTGTATTACTGGAGTACAGCCTGTGTTCCTGCAGTACAGTGAGTATTACTGCAGTACAGTGAATATTACTGCAGTACAGCCTGTATTACTGCAGTACAATGTGTATTACTGCAGTACGGCCTGTGTTCCTGCAGTACAGTGAGTATTTCTGTAGTACAGCCTGTGTTCCTGCAGTACAGTCAGTATTACTGCAGTATGGCCTGTGTTCCTGCAGTACAGTGAGTATTACTGCAGTACAGCCTGTATTACTGCAGTACAGTGATTATTACTGCAGTACAGCCCGTGTTCCTGCAGTACAGTGTGTATTACTGCAGTTCCGCCTGTGTTCCCGCAGTACAGTGAGTATTACTGCAGTACAGTGAGTATTACTGCAGTACATTGTGTATTACTGAAGTACAGCCTGTGTTCCGGCAGTACGATGAGTATTACTGCAGTACAATCTGTATTACTGCAGTACAGCCTGTGTTCCTGCAGTACAGTGAGTATTACTGCAGTACAGCCTGTATTACTGCAGTACAGTGAGTATTACTGCAATACAGTGTGTATTACTGCAGTACAGCCTGTATTACTGCAGTACAGTGAGTATTACTACAGTACAGCCTGTGTTCCTGCAGTACAGTGAGTATTACTGCAGTACAGTGAGTATTACTGCAGTACAGCCTGTGTTCCTGCAGTACAGTATTACTGCAGTACAGTGAGTATTACTGCAGTACAGTGAGTATTACTGCAGTACAGTGTGTATAACTGCAGTACAGTGTGTATTACTGCAGTACAGCCTGTATTACTGCAGTACAGCGAGTATTACTGCAGTACAGCCTGTATTACTGCAGTACAGTGAGTATTGCTGCAGTACAATGAGTATTACTGCATTACAGCCTGTATTACTGCAGTACAGTGAGTATTACTGCAGTACAGCCTGTGTTACTGCAGTACAGCCTGTATTACTGCAGTGCAGTGAGTATTACTGCAGTACAGCCTGTATTGCTGCAGTGCAGTGAGTATTACTGCAGTACAGCCTGTATTACTGCAGTACAGTGTGTATTACTGCAGTACAGCCTGTGTTACTGCAGTCGAGGTTACTGTCGGTCAGAGAAGATTAAATCAGATTCGATCAGGTTAAATCTGTTAATCTCATTAACAAGCGTTCAGCCTCCATCAGCAGATAAACTGCAGCGGTTACAACAGGGCATCTTCATCATCGTTCTCTCTGGTTTCCATGGTAACCCCTGTCTATAATAAATGTAGTTGAACGTTCGGCGGACAGTGAAGCAGCTCAGTGTTTCGTTGTTGAACGATTTTGGTTAATTTATTCAGTGATAGAAGCTGAAACATCAGTCACCCAGGACTCTTCTTTTCTTTTCTTTTCTTTTCTTTTCTTTTCTTTTCTTTTCTTTTCTTTTCTTCTCACCAGTGTTGGATGGGACAGTTGTAGAGGAGGAATGAGGAGGAAGACTTGTGTCGTCAGTGTCTGCAGCCTCACAGGAAACATTTATTTCATGAGGCTGAACTCTGATCAGAATGCAGGATCTGTGGTGGTTCCAGCAGAACTGTCAGGCGTTCTGCTCATTTCAGTTCGTTCAGTTTGTGTTTCACTGAGAGTTCGTGTGAATCTGAGCAGATTCACGTGAAACCAGACGGAGAGAAAAACGGCCAGCCTCACATGAAACCTGAACTGGCGGACTTGAGGACAAAGAGCGGCTCTCAGACCGGCTGGGAACCTGCAGACTGATTGTTTCTGTTCTGTCTCAGGTTACAAAACCCTCCTCAAAGGGATCTCTGGGAAATTCACCAGCAGGGACCTGGTCGCCATCATGGGGCCCTCAGGAGCCGGAAAGTCCACCCTCATGAATATCCTGGCCGGGTACAGGTGGGTACCAGGCTGCTGAAGCCGGACTCAGAGGAAACAAACCGTTTCTGTGAATTCCTCCTGAAACAGAACGACAACAAGCTACAAAGTGACACACGTACAGAAGTTAGCTGCAAGTTTAAAGAACTTCAGAACTTCAGAGTTTATGTCCATCAGTCCTGCAGGCCAACACTTTACTTCAGTAACAGTAGTAATACCACAGAGTACAAATACTGTGTTACACGTCAAAGTACTGTACTTAAACTTCAACTTAAATCGTTTAAGCTTTATCCGAATGAGTTGAATAAACTGCTGGTTGGTTTAATTTCTGCAACAAATACAGTAAAAAGTAGAATGAAAACAAAGACACGAGTACTAATACCTCAAATTTTCATTTACATACAGTACTTGAATAAATGTACTCAGTTACTTTCCAGCACTGGTAAAAATTACATTTATATACAAGTAATCTGCTACAGCAGCTGCCGCCGCCATGACGTCTTCATTAGACGCCATATTTCTCACAGCCAGATGTTTTCCATGTTGCTGAAACAGATTTTCTCATCATTATTAGATTTTAACGAGAAATCTTTCATGTTCTAACAACAAATCACGGAAACTTCCTGTTGGAACAGAAAATCAGTGTCACAGAGAAAAGTTTCTCTTCACTGTGTGACAGCTGTTATGTTACAACAAAGAGTCTGATGAATAAATACGGTGTTATTGTAAAAAACTTGTTGCAGAAGAAAAGTGACAAACAGAATCTGTAGAAACCAGATGAGGTGTGAGAGCGCCCTCTACAGGCAGAGGGCACAACTGCACCCACAGTACAATAACATCAACGTCAGTCAAAGAATTCTGAGATTCACCCACTGGTACACAGTCATTAAATACATTTACTCATGTACTGCACTTGAACAAGTTTGAGGTACTTGCTCCTTTAAATGCAACATGAAAAATTCTCATATAAACAAGATGCAGTGCAACACTAGAAAACTACCCAGTAGTATATAAAGTACCTTAAATTTGAAAAATGTACTAATAATCAAACAAATATGAGTCAAATGAAACAAAATCAATAAAAATGCAAAGAAACACAGTGAAGAGTTTAAAATACACCCTAAACAACATCGAACCTGAACCTGAACCTGAACCTGTGCAGTCCAGGATCAGTCCAGAATCAGTCCAGTCCAGTATCAGTCCAGAACCTGTCCAGGATCAGTATGGGTCCAGTCTAGGATCACTCCAGTATCAGTCCAGTCCAGTATGAATCCAGTCCAGGATCAGTATGAGTCCAGTCCGGGATCAGTATGGGTCCATTCCAGGATCAGTCCAGAATCAGTCCAGTCCAGTATCAGTCCAGGATCAGTATAGGTCCAGTCCAGTTCGAGTCCAGTCCAGGATCAGTATGGGTCCAGTCCAGGATCAATTCAGAATCAGTCCAGTCCAGTTTGAGTCCAGTCCAGCATCAGTCCAGGATCTGTCCAGGATCAGTATGTGCTTGTGTCTTTGTCCACAGAGAGACGGGGATGAAGGGGGAGATCCTGATCAACAGTCAGCCCAGAGACCTGCGCTCCTTCAGGAAGGTTTCCTGTTACATCATGCAGGACGACATGCTGCTGCCTCACCTCAGTGTGCACGAGGCCATGATGGTAATCCTGCTGAGTAACTAAGTACATTTACTCCAGTACTGCAGTGCAGTTTGAGGTACCTGTGTTTTACTTCACCGCAGTTTTCAGGCGCCTGCAGTTCGTTTGCAGATGAAGATTTTTAAAAGCTCCGATGAGCAGATGAAACAGAACACGTTGTTTTATCTTAAACCAACTGCGTGAAAATGAGCAAAATACATTTCAGAAACATGTTACTGCAGTAGTACACACTATCCAGTACTTCACTACATGATAATGTAAGACAGTAAATACAGAGTACAAATGTAGTAAAGCTGCCAGCAGTGGAAGAGCTACTGAGGTTCTCTACTGAAGTACGTCAAAGTAACAGTACCAATGTGAAAATACTCCATTACAAGTAAAAGTACATTATTTAGAATTTTGCTGGAGTCAAAGTTCATAAATATTAGTAGAAAATTTTACTTCAAGTATATAATGTATGTGTGTATTATAATCTAATAAATAACAAATAATCTCATTGGATTATTATTATTAATCAGACATTAATTATTAATAATTAATTCACTGTTGGAGTTTTACTAGTTTATGACAAATATTTTATCAAATGTAAATATATGAAGTAAAACATGCAGTATTTCCATCCGAGTTTCAGTGCAAACTAAGTATTAAGTAGGAATAATCAGTGAAGTATAAGTACCTCAAAATTGTACTTGACTAGTGGAGTAAATGTACTTAGTTTTCCAGCACTGATGCTACACAGTACTGCATATTGTTGTGTATGTCTTGGTGTCATCTGGACTCTGTGGTCCGGTCTGATGGATCTTGTTTCTGCAGGTTTCAGCCAACCTGAAGCTGCAGGAGAAGGTGGAGGCTCGGAGAGAGATGGTAAGTTTTGACCCCCGACTACTTCCTGGTCAAAGATTCGTCTCAGAGGTTAGAATCTGCTTCCTGGTCTCTGTGCATTCAGGTCCAGGAGATCCTGATGGCGCTGGGTTTACTGGACTGTGCAAAAACCAGGACGTCTCACCTGTCGGGGGGTCAGAGGAAGAGACTGGCCATCGCTCTGGAGCTCGTCAATAATCCCCCGGTCATGTTCTTCGATGAACCCACCAGGTCTGGAACCTGATTCTGGTTCAAACTAAAAACATTTCAGTCGAGTTTTCATCTGGTCTCTTTGATGTTTTGTTGTTGTCGTGTCTAATATGACTGAACTGAACTGAATGTGTCGCAGGTCACGCTTATCCTTTAGTACATGTATGTATATCCATACGTGTACATGTATACATGTACGTGTTGCACAGCTCGTATCATCTTCTGTCACGTGAACGTTTGGGCTCCAGTAATTAGTCTGTACCTGTCCTCACACACGACAGGTGTGTCCTGATCTGCTCCATCTGTTCTTTGACCAGCTTGTGGTTCAAGTTCAAAGATTCTTCATTTAGGTTGATGATGATGATGATGACGATGGCGGTGTTAGTCGTACTAGCCTCGGGTCGTTCCGTTAACCGTCCTCAGGAGCAGGGCGGCGTCCCGTCCTCACAGCCATGTTTCAAACAGATCTGTCCTGATGGACAGCAGATGTCCTCTGCAGTGCTTCATTAAGCCTGAAGGACAGAAACCGATGAAGCTTCCTGTGTGTCTCCGTGTCTCAGTGGTTTGGACAGCTCGTCTTGTTTCCAGGTGGTCTCTCTGCTGAAAGCTCTGGCTCAGGGAGGACGAACCATCATCTGCACCATCCACCAGCCCAGCGCCAAGCTGTTCGAACTGTTCGACAAGGTGATCGCATGTCGTAATGCAGCAGGAATACCGCAGTAACGCAGTATTAATACAGCAGGAATACAGCAGTAATACAGCAGTAACGCAGTATTAATACAGCAGGAATACAGCAGTAACGCAGTATTAATACAGCAGGAATACAGCAGGAATACAGCAGTAACGCAGCAGTAACGCAGCAGTAACAGTGTCCAGGCTATAGACCAGGACCCATGACATCGGTGGATCATCTTGAATGTGTGGATTTCTGTGTGTTGCAGCTCTACGTTCTGAGTCAGGGTCAGTGTATCTACAGAGGCAAAGTTTCCAGTCTGGTTCCCTATCTGAGAGACCTCGGACTCAACTGCCCCACCTACCACAACCCTGCCGACTTTGGTAAGAAACAGCTCTCAGCTTCACATCTGGACGTACCTGCAAGATTTATGACATCACTAGTCTGGAGCCAATCGGGGTCCAGCACTGATGGTATTCAATCCAATAATATCATATGTAATATTATTACACTCTCGACAAGTACTTAAACTTTTGATACTTTAAAGGCATCTTGCTGGTACTATGTCGGTGCTTTCTTTTACTACTACGAATATTTCTACCATTTTACTTCTAAGTACACCTCTGCTGTACTTCACGAGGAGTAAATGTTAACTGAAGGAACTTCTAGTAACTAAAGTTGTCAGACAAATGTGGTGGAGTGAAAAGTACTCTGTACCTCTGGGGTGTAGTGGAGTAGAAACAGAAGGTCAATGCTGATGTGAAGCATGTAGGTAAGCACAGTGAGTAAATGTACTCAGTTACAGTAACTACCTCTCTGACAGATGGTAAAAATGATGTTTGAAGCTCCTCTCGTGTCCAGCAGCAGCATCTGGTGGACGTTAGAAGAACTGCAGCTGAACAGAACCCTGAGCGCTTCCTGTCACGTGACTGTGATGTCACAGTTTGGCATCTCTGTTGTGTCCTCAGTGATGGAGGTGGCGTCTGGAGAATACGGTGATCAGATGGTCCGACTGGTCAAAGCCGTCCAGGACAGGAGGTGTGAGAAGGATTATCAGACTGAGATGAACGGAGACACAAACCTCCACCCGTTCCTGTGGCAGCGCACGGAGGAGGTGAAAAACGGCACAAGTCACTCCAACACGTCACGCCAACACGTCACGCCATAACGTCACGTCAACACGTCACGCCATAACGTCACGCCATAACGTCACGCCATAACGTCACGTCAACACGTCACGCCATAACGTCACGCCATAACGTCACGCCATAACGTCACCTCAACACGTCACGCCAACACGTCACGCCAACACGTCACGTCACCTCAACATGTCACACCTACACGTCACGTCAACACGTCACGCCAACACGTCACGTCAACACGTCACGCCAACACGTCACGCCAAAACATCACGCCATCATGTCACCTCAACATGTCACGCCATAACGTCACGTCAACACGTCACGTCAACACGTCACGCCATAACGTCACGCCATAACGTCACGTCAACACGTCACGCCAACACGTCACGCCAACACGTCACATCAAAACGTCACGCTAACACGTCACTCCATAACGTCACGCCAACACGTCACGCCAGCACGTCACGCCAACACGTCACGCCAAAACGTCACGCCAACACGTCACGCCAACACGTCACTCCAACACGTCACGCCAACACGTCACGCCAACACATCACGTCACCTCAACATGTCACGCCATAACGTCACGCCATAACGTCACGTCAACACGTCACGCCATAACGTCACGCCATAACGTCACCTCAACACGTCACGCCAACACGTCACGCCAACACGTCACGTCACCTCAACATGTCACACCTACACGTCACGTCAACACGTCACGCCAACACGTCACGTCAACACGTCACGCCAACACGTCACGCCAAAACATCACGCCATCATGTCACCTCAACATGTCACGCCATAACGTCACGTCAACACGTCACGTCAACACGTCACGCCATAACGTCACGCCATAACGTCACGTCAACACGTCACGCCAACACGTCACGCCAACACGTCACGTCAAAACGTCACGCTAACACGTCACTCCATAACGTCACGCCAACACGTCACGCCAGCACGTCACGCCAACACGTCACGCCAAAACGTCACGCCAACACGTCACGCCAAAACGTCACGCCAACACGTCACGCCAACACGTCACGCCAGCACGTCACGTCAACACGTCAGGCCAACACGTCACGTCAACACGTCATGTCAAAACAAGTTAGCCCTCCAGGGCTTCCTGTCAGAGTACAGGAAGTCTGTCCACTGCTGGGGACGTCCACCTGACGTCTGTCCAAAGACACAAAAACTCATTCAGGAGCTGGACGTCATCAAACGTTCAGGGAGTTTCATGTTCTTCTTCTCAAATACTTGAAATTTAGCACAAAGAGAAATTTTGAAAATAAAAGAATTACTGAAAATATTAGAATATTACTGCTGAACATCTGTGTGAAATATCTGACCTCAAACACATCGTGAACTCCAAACAAACACCTGAGTCAGGATTAATTCACTGATCATTCTCTCGATTGATCACTTTGTCCATAAAAACGTTTGTCACAGTTTCTCAAAGCGTTAACGCTAACTGTCCGTTAACGTCTCGTCGTGTTCAACGTTTGACATTTCTGCTACAAACAGCTCAACTCAGACAATTCAATTATCAGAACAGCTGCAGAGTCATTTCCTGTTCATCAATCAATCAAAGCATGTGAAAGACGGAACAATATGAATAAAATAAAAAATATGTGTCACCATACAGTAAAGACTGTTCCTAAAAGTTTGTGATTGATGGTTTTGGTTTAATCAGTATTGAATGTAGTTCAGATTCTTGATCCTTGCTCAGATTATTGATGATCGATTGACAGCTCAGAGCAGCGATGTAGCTCACGCGTGTCTTTGTTTCTCAGGAGAGTTCGTCGTCTGAAGGTTGTCACAGCTTCTCTGCCAGCTGCATGACTCAGTTCTCCATCCTGTTCAGGAGGACTTTCCTCAGCATCCTCAGAGACGCGGTGAGAGACGACAGCGACGCCTGCTGGACGCCGCCGGCTACTGCGGCTGACATACAGTCACATGTGAAAACACACCAGAGTAACGGGTTCTCATTGGTCGAGCAGGTGCTGACTCACCTGAGGATCTCTTCTCACATCGGGATCGGTGTTCTGATTGGCCTGCTGTACCTGGGCATCGGGAATGAGGCCAAGAAGGTTCTTAGTAACTCGGGGTTCCTCTTCTTCTCCATGTTGTTCCTCATGTTTGCTGCTCTGATGCCCACAGTGCTCACATGTGAGTCCACATCAGTCCATTAATCGATTAGTGTATTGACAGAAAATGAATGATGATCTATTGATTATTGATGTTTGATCTGCTGCTTTTCCTCTGAATGATCTGAATGATCTGAATGTGTTTGTAATAATGTGGAGCTTTGGACTAAACAAACACTGTGAAGGCGTCACTTTGGCCTCATCGTCACCACATTTCTCACTATTTTCACAATGTTTCCAAACCGATCGATCGATCGATTAATGGAGGAAATAATCAGCTGATTGATCCAGAATGAAAAGAATCATTAGTTCAAATGAAGCTCAACCAGCTCCAACAGTAAAATCCTGCTTTGACATGAACGACTGAGTCACAGTAATCTGATGAGATCAGAGAGGACAGGAGAACAGTAGAGTACTTTCACTGTAATACTTCAAGTACATTTACTGATTCTAACATTTTTAACACAGAAAACTACTACTAAAACTATTGCTAACAGAATATTTGTACAGTGTGGTATTAGTACTTTTACTGAAGTTAAAGATCTTCATGCTTGTTGGGTATTGACCTAAATGTAATATACAGTCAGTCTTCCATGTTTCACAGTCACATGATTAATTAATTTACACATTATTAATATTTCATTGATTCAGGTCTGAACACTTGGATTCACCAGGATCTAAAAAACAACAGAAACAGGAAACGATAAAATGTTTTTAATTACTTTGTTTTTTCAGATTGTGGAGTTTTTGTGGATCTGATGGTGTGTCTGTGTGTCCTTCAGTTCCTCTGGAGATGGGAGTTTTCCTGAGGGAACACTTGAACTACTGGTACAGTCTGAAGGCTTATTACCTGGCCAAAACCATGGCTGACGTCCCCTTCCAGGTAACGTCCTATGTTCACACTGTAGTATCAGTACCTCAGTAGTAGTAGATTGTGATCTTCATGCGGTAAGAGTACAGCAGTATTCTTAGGCTTCATGCAGTAAACATACAGCCGTACAGTTGGCTTCGTGCAGTAAAAGTACAGCAGTACTGCCTGTGCAGGTGAAGCTACTTTCACTGACGTCATATACAGTTAGCTAGTTTAGTCCAGTGGGGCCCACCCTGGGGGTCGGGCCCCAAAGATCCTCAGTGAGTCACTGTACTGTAATAAATGGAAACAGATTCATTTAATATCAGTTTCATGAAGCAGTTTTGGAACTTTAAGTTTTGCACCTGAAGCACTGAATATTGTCCTGTACTTCACTGAATACTGTCCTGTACTTCACTGAATACTGTCCTGTACTTCACTGAATACTATCCTGTACTACACTGAATACTGTCCTGTACTTCACTGAATACTCTCCTGTACTTCACTGAAAACTCTCCTGTACTGTCTGTCCTCTGTACAGGTTGTATTCCCGGTGGTGTATTGCAGTATTGTGTACTGGATGACGGCTCAGCCTCCAGACGCCGGCCGGTTCTTCCTCTTCCTGTCTTTGGGGGTGTTGACCTCTCTGGTGGCTCAGAGTCTGGGTCTACTGATCGGAGCTGCCTCCACCTCGTTGCAGGTCAGTCCCGCTGAACTCACCTGCGTGAGCTCACAGACAGGTGTGTTGACCTGCTGATGCCACTCGGGTTTGTTTGTTTCCTGCAGGTGGCGACGTTCGTCGGTCCGGTCACCGCGATCCCCGTTCTGTTGTTCTCCGGGTTCTTCGTGAGTTTTGACACCATCCCCTGGTACCTGCAGTGGATGTCCTACATCTCCTACGTCAGGTGGGGGCGCTGTTTGGTTTGTTCATTCAATTCATTTGTCTAAAGGTGTTAAATCAATCCATGTCAGCTGACCTCCTGTGTTGTGGTTCAGGTACGGTTTTGAAGGCGTCATCCTGTCCATCTACGGTCTGGACCGAGAGGATCTTCACTGTGATGAAGACGACACCTGTCACTTCCAGAAGTCTGAGGCCATCCTGAAGGAGCTGGACATGCTAGATGCCAAACTCTACCTGGACTTCATCGTCCTCGCCATCTTCTTCTTCTCGCTGAGGCTCATCGCTTACTTTGTCCTCCGCTACAAGATCAGTGCTGAGAGGTAGAGCGGGACCAGGAGCCTGAGGAGGAGAGAAGATCCACTTTAGGACACAACCTTTAGGCCAAAGTTAGCGTGTAGCTGTGGAGTTTCTCTCCATGTGAACACAGAATCTACTTTGGCTCACTGTCAAAAAAATAAGAGAAAAGAGACGACGTGAGATTTGATTTGGACAAAGAGAGCAAAGGTTAAAGGTCTCTCATCGTCATTAGAGGACGAGGACCAGGACAGGAGCTGGTCTCCTGATGCCTGAAGGTTTAACTGTGCCGCAGCCTGACGGACCACAACAAAGTGACCTGCAGGACTGGAGCACACCTGATTTTTTATGTGTGGTTACCAGAATAAAAGCCTCTACAGTCGCGGTGAGAAGGTGGGACTCATGATTCAGAATGTTTTCAAAGAGTCTCAGGATGGAGACGACATTAATGTAGTTTATCTCTGAGGCGCTCAAACACTGTATCTCACACTGTTTATGAGTAAAGATGAATTATTTCCTGAATAAACTTTATTTACTCACACATCCCTGACTGATTTCTTGAACAACACGGAGGAGAAATCACCTGAGCTGGTTTGTAACCAACCTGAGAGTCTGAAGAGAGAGAAAAAAAATGAGAAACTGAGTGAAAATGAAGTGAAATGAGAGTTACTATTACTATTGGCTCTGCTGCCTGCCAGACGTTAAAAAGTGATACGAATAGGTAGGTTATTTTAAATGGCATACAACCAAAGAGTAACACTCTGTGGAATTTAATGGTTACAAAATGTAAAAATTTCTAGCAATGAGAGAAACATTTGTAAGAACCACTAGTCACACCAAATATTTGTAACTGAGGGAAATAGAAATGAAGGTCTGTCTCTTATATAAGCCTGTTTCAAATAAAGGCCTGGTGCCCTCTATCTCTGAGAAAACAAAGGGCACTATCTGAGAATTCATGGTATTCATATAATTTGTCTTGGATATGTCAGTGTCAGTTCTATGTTGAATAAGTTGCATTTAAGTGTGACAGGAGAAAGTGTTAATGCAAGTTTTGTTTCAGTGGTTGATGTTGATGCTGTTTTCCCTCAAAGTGACAGAAATGTCAATATTCACCAACTCTGACAGCTTGCTCGTTTTTTTACCATGTCAGTATGTGTGCTTGTGTGTGTCATCAAATATAGAGACACCTGTTGCAGTGAGAACAACCACAGAAGCAGTTTTCACTGCTTTGACAGGCGTTTGTGTGTCTGACAGCCTGTCTGTGGACAGATCACTACTGTACAGCAGTATAATTTGGGGCAAAATGAACACTGAGTTGTAAGACGGGTGGAGTCTGAGCGAGGGTGCCAGAAGTAGAGAAGGATGGAAGAGGCCATTGAGCACCAGAATTACACTCCTGGTCCACATTTGTTTTGAGCCACGGATCACTGTGGGGTACAGTGATCCTTCAATCATTCCTGTCTAAGACATCAGGTAACATTCTCGGCCAGGGGTCACCAACCTTTTTTGAAACTAAGAGAGTGACTAAGGTCACTGAGTAGGTCACTGAGTAATGCAAAGGGCTACCACTTTGATAATACACTTCTGAAATAACAAAGTTACACAGTGTACCTTTAATTTTATATTATTAATCATATTCTATCTATTCCTTTTTTCTGCTGTTTTTGTGGGTAGAAAACGCGTTCGTCTCCTCGTCTTCGCAGCGCTCACGAGCTCATCTCAGCAAAGCTGGTTTGTCATGCGCACTAGACTGACCTCCGACCCAGACTACGTCAGAGTTCGTATATTAAACTTTTTTTATGATATACATTTTCTTTTACGTTTTTATGTCTTCGTTTTTAAATTTACATCACTGTAAATGTAATTCAAAAAGAATAGCAACACAATTAAATAACATTTTAGACAGAGCTAATTCGTGATTAGTGCTATTTTTAGAACTGGCTTACGGGCGACTGATGTGGATGCTGCGGGCGACCTGGTGACCGCGGGCACCGGGTTGGTGACCCCTGCTCTAGGCCATCTTGCGAAGTAACCACCAGCTGCAAAGCCAAATCAGTGTGTATGATGCAATGGGCGACATGGCTGAAATCGGAATGTCTCACCCAAGGGTAAAATGTATTGACGATTTCAATATCTTTTGAAACTGGAAGGCCTGATGGGATACATCCAAACGTCACTGGTTGCAGACTGCTTATCATCAACCTATGGCACTCTTGGGATGCTACTTGTGATGTTGCACCAAAACAAGCATGTTCAGACGAGCACCACAAACAGCACTCACAGGCAAACTCCCCACCCTCAGCCAACCCACTGCTTCACATCACCCCAGGCATTCAGAGGATGTCTCTGTCCCAGTCAGGGATCCAACGCCCCTTGTCCCCCCCCTTCACCACATTCTCTAAGGACCAAACCTCTACAACAATCACCAGTCAAGGAGTTAAAGATGCCACACTGAAGCTCAGTCAGGCTGGTGAACTATGAAACAACGGTAACCACAGACATCATCACTCAGGTGAGACAGACCCCGTGCTGCTTCCTCATCCAGGTGATCTTTAACAGCTAATGGCAATACACTGTAGCCATCACAGACCATTTACATGTTTTCAGTTGAGAAATGGCTAAACAGCAACACTGATAGACGCTTGTCCTCCAAATGTCAGTCAGTCAGACCAAACAGGAAAGGAGGAGGGACTGTAATGTCTTGTAATGACACTGACCAGGGAGACTTTACATAATTTGAATATATTACATTATCTAAATTCTTGTCCACTTTGATATGAATGACCATGGTATCTTTAGCATTTTGAAAGCTGGCTGGTCTTGTCCACTGTTCAGTCATGGCGCTGCACTAGCGGCAGCTTGTTGCAGGAGCTTTGACCACGACTCTTTGTGTTATCTAATGTTATTCACATGTTTTTTCTGTAGGTAGGTCCATCATGCATACCTAAGGATCCACAACTGGCGAGACGACTGCTTTGCCGGAACATCCCTGAAACAAGCAGCTCTGTCCTCACACTGCTTCACCCCCCTCCAATTCACATCACAGACCAACAGGAGCCATCCCCCAGTCTCCCACCTGGCCTCTCCATAACAGCAGATCAGGTGAGGAAGGAGCTCAGGAGGATGAAGGCAAGGAAGGCTCCCGGCCCTGATGGCATCAGCTTCAGACTGCTCCAGACTGCTCAACCACCTTCGTCACCTGGCGAGCAGCGAGCTGCACCAATTACAGGTCGCATTTCGACCAGGCATTGATGTGGAAGACACTCTCATCTACCTGCTCCATCGCTCTCTTTCCCACCTGGAGAGCACTGGTAACACAGTGAGGATCGTGTTTTTTGACTTCTTCAGTGCTTTCAACACAACCCGGCCATCACTGCTGAGGGGGAAGCTGGAAGGAGCCAAAGTAGACTGTCACCTGGCTGCATGGACCATCGACTACCTCATTAGTGTGCACCCAGGGTCTGGACTTTGAGATCATGGAGGAGTACAAATACCTGGGTGTACACCTCAACAATAAACTGGACTGGTCCACTAACACTGATGTCCTGTACAGGAAGGACCAAAGTCGTCTCCATCTCCTGAGAAGACTGAGGTCCTTTGGAGTCTGTAGGACATTACTGAGGACTTTCTATGACTCTGTGGTTGCATCTGCAGTCTGTTACTCAGTGGTCTGCTGGGGCTGTGGAAGCTCTGAGAGGGACAGAAAGAGACTGAACAGACTGGTCAGGAGAGCTGGCTCTGTCCTGGACTGCCCTCACTGACAACCCCTCCCACCCCCTGTATGACACAGTGGGGGCCCTCTATTTTTTTCATACTCCCATTACCTGCTGCTGTAACACCCAAATTTTCCCAGCTGCTCCTGACCTTCGGGTGCAAGACGAGCCCAGAAATCTTCAATTCTCTATCAGAAGCACTCTGGTGGATTTTGACAAACATCTATAAACTCCAGTACGCCATCTATGTCCAAGATTACTTTCTCACTCTTGTGCCACCATCTTAATCCCCTTCATATGGTCTCAACACTCTTCTGCATGTCATGAACTTGGAGTTCCACTGTCAGCAGAAAAATCAGAAGGCCCCAGCCCATTGAAAGAATTTCTCGTCATCATCCTTAACTCTGTCTCACTCCAGGCATCGCTGCTGACCGCTGCCACTGCTACCCTCAACTCCCAACCATCTCAACATGCAACCATTTCCATCCATTCCTCAAATTCTACAACCTCAAATGCAGTTCGTCCAGCCAGTCTGGTTTATCCCAGCCCATTCACCTCGTCCCACTACATTTGTTCCTAAGATGGTCCCAAGATGGTGCCGCACAAGTGGCAGCCTGTTTCAGCAGCTCCGACCGTTCTTCTCTGTTTCTTGTGTTTCTCGTCTTTTTTCACTAGTCTCGGTCGATCGTACACTCTAACGGAGTGTCATGTGCTTCACGGAGATGTGGCTGAACGAACTCACACCGGACACACATGTCGCTTTGGATAATTTCCATCTGCTGAGAGGGGACAGGCGAGCGATGGAGTGCTGTAAGAGGAAGGGTGGGGGCATCGCGATGTTTGTGAACAGGAGATGGTGTAATTCAGCGCACATTAGTGTAAAGGAGGACAGCTGCAGACATCGCACCCCCAGGCCTTCCTCCTCATCTCTGGAGATTTCAACCACACCTCCCTGTCCTCAACTCTCCCCACCTTCACCCAGTATTTGAAATGTCACACCAGAGACAATAAAACACTGGACTTACTGTCTGCAAACACAAAGGATGCTTACAGCTCTTCACCCCTCCCCCCACTGGGCAGATCTGATCACAACCTGGTTCATCCACTACCTGCTTACATACCTTTGGTGAGTAAACAACAGCCAACCATCAGGTATGTGAAGACATGGTCAGATGAGTCCAGTACGGCACTGAGGGACTGTTCTGACACCACGGACTTGGAAGTGTTGTGCAGTCCTCATGGGGAGGACATTGACAGTTTGACAACATGCATCTCGGACTACATTAACTTTTGTGTGGACAACACTGTGCCGACCAGAAAGGTACAGTGTTTCCCAAATAATAAACCCTGGGTGTCCCCTGAACTGAAAACCCTACTGAATGAGAAGAAAGGGGTTTTTAAGTCTGGGGACAGTACTGAGTTGAAGAGGGTGCAGAGGGAGCTGAAAAGGGAGATCAGGAGAGGCAAGAAGAATATAGGAGGAAGCTGGAGGAGGGCCTGCAGGGGAACAACACCAGAGAGGTTTGGAGGGGGCTGAAAACCATCTCAGGCCACATCAGTGCATCCCTGACACCAGCAGCACCGTCTTCACACCACTTCACCCCCCTCCAATCCACATCACAGATGTCGGACCCAGCCCCCTTCTCACCCGACAGGAGCCACCCCCCGTCCCCACCTGGCCTTCACATAACAGCTGATCAGGTGAGGAAGGACCTCAGAGGACAAAGGTGAGGAAGGCTACCGGCCCTGATGGCATCAGATCCAGACTGATCAGGGACTGTGCAGATCAGCTCTGGGGGGTTGTTCAGAATATCTTCATCATGAGCCTCAGCCCGGAGAGAGGTCCTGCCCTGTGGAGAACTTCCTGTGTGGTTCCAGTGCCAAAGACTGTGCATCCCAGGGAGCCCAACCACTTCAGGCCTGTAGCCTTAACCTCCCACCTGATGAAGACACTGGAGAGGATTATACTTAACTTCATCACCTGGTGAGCAGCGAGCTGGACCCCCTACAGTTTGCATATCGACCAGGCTTTGGTGTGGAAGACGTCATCTACCTGCTCCATCGCTCTCTTTCCCACCTGGACAGCACTGGTAGCACAGTGAGGATCGTGTTTTTTGACTTCTTCGGTGCTTTCAACACGATCCAGCCGTCACTGCTGAGGGGGGAGCTGGAAGGAGCCGGAGTAGACTGTCACCTGATTGGACCATCGACTCCCTCGCCAACAGACCTCAGTATGTGAGGCTTCAGGACTGTGTGTCGGATGTGGCAGTTTGCAGCACCGGGGCTCCACAGGGTACTGTCCTCTCCCCTTTCCTCTTCACCCTCTACACATCGGACTTCAGACACAACACAACCAGCTGCCACCTCCTGAAGTTCTCTGACGATACAGCCATCGTTGGATGTGTATTGCAGGGGAATGATTTGAATACAGGGAAGTCATCACTAACTTTGTTGACTGGTGTGGACTAAACCACCTGCTCATCAACACCAGCAAGACCAAGGAGATTGACTTCTGCAGGAAAGCACCACAGACTACACCGGTGTGCATCAAGGGTTTGGACATTAGGATTGTGGACTACAAATACCTGGGTGTACACCTAAACAATAAACTGGACTGGTCCACAAACACTGATGTCCTGTACAGGAAGAGCCAAAGTCTCCATCTGCTGAGAAGACTGAGATCCTTTGGAGTATGTAGGACATTACTGAGGACTCTCTATGACTCTGTGGTTGCATGTGCAGTCTTTTACTCAGTGGTCTGCTGGGGCTGTGGAAGCTCTGAGAGGGACAGAAAGAGACTAAACAAACTGGTCAGGAGAGCTGGTTCTGTCCTGGACTGTCCTCTGGACACCACTGAGGATGTAGGTGAGAGGAGGATGTTAGCCAACCCCTCCCACCCCCTGCATGACACAGTGGGGGCCCTCAGCAGCTCCTTCAGTAACAGACTGCTGCATCCACCCTGTAAGAAGGAACGCTTAAACAACACTCAGCTCACCAGTCACGACCCCACCCTGCCTGATACTTTAAACAGCTTCTTTGCCCGCTTCGACACATCAGGCAGCAGAGAAGTCACACACCTCCCCCGGCTGGAGGAGCAGCACCAGCCCCTCATCCTGCGGCAGCACCAGGTGACATCCACCCTGAGGAGGATCAACACCCGCAGAGCTGCAGGACCGGACAAGGTGTCAGGCAAGACTTTGAGGACATGCGCTGACCAGCTAGCAGGAGTGTTCCTGGACATCTTCAACCTGTCCCTGCAGCTGTCTACGGTTCATTCCGGTACCGAAGAAGACATCCATCACCTGCCTGAATGACTACCGGCCTGTTGCTCTGACCCCGGTAATCATGAAGTGCTTTGAGCGGATTATTCTCAGGTACATCAGAGACTTCATCCCCTCGGACCTAGACAGCCTTCAGTTCGCCTACAGAGGGAATCGGTCCACAGAGGATGCTGTCTCCATCACCCTGCACACAGCCCTGACCCACCTGCAGCAGCCCAACACCTACGTCAGGATGCTATTTGTAGACTTTAGCTCAGCCTTTAACATCGTCATCCCAGACAAGCTCAGATCAGAGATCAGAGACTTTCTCACCAACAGGCCTCAGGTGGTGAGAATAGGGAACATCACATCATCCCCTCTGGTCCTCAGCACGGGCACGCCACAGGGTTGTGTGCTCAGCCCGGCCCTCTTCACCATGTTTACTCACGACTGTGCTGCCATCCACCCCCCCAACACAGTTGTGAAGTTTGCGGACGACACTACAGTAGTGGGTCTAATCTCAGATAACAACGAGACCCACTACAGAGAGGAGATACGCCAGCTCACCCAGTGGTGTTCAGCCAACAACCTGGTGCTGAACACAGGGAAGACCAAGGAGGTCATTGTGGACTTCAGGAGGTCCAGGAAGACAGATCACGCCCCCCTCCTCATGGATGGAGAAGTGGTGGAGCGTGTGGACAACATCAGGTTCCTGGGCCTCCACATCACATCAAAGTCAAAGTCAAAGTCAAAGTCAGCTTTATTATCAATTCTGCAGTATGTACAGGACAAACAGAGAATCGAAATTGCGTTACTCTTCAACCCTTTGTGACAGGACATATATTAGAAAAGAGATAAATAAAAAACTGTACAATCTAAATAAAACCTGTACAAACTAAGTAAGTAAAAACTGTACAATCTAAATAAAAACTGTACAAACTTAGCAAAAATTGTACAAACTAAACAATGAAACATTGAGAATGTAATAGTGCAAATGTAAACGGTAGTGCAAAAAGAATTAGCTTAACAACTGGTGGTGAATAAAGTGACAGTGTGTTGTTTTCCTGAGGGGAGGGGTTCACATCAGTGAGAGTTTGTAGAGGGGGGCGGCAGCGGGGTGTATTTCAGTGTCCAGCCAGGGAGTGTGTGTGTGTGTGTGTTGGGGGGAAGTTATAGTCCAGGTTGAGTGTTTGTGTGGAGGAGGGGGAGGGCAGGGAGAGAGTTCAGCATCCTGACAGCCTGGTGGACGAAGCTGTCCCGCAGTCTGCTGGTCTTGGCCCGCAGACTCTGCAGTCTCCTCCCTGATGGCAGCAGGCTGAAGAGGCTGTGTGACGGGTGGGTGGGGTCTCTCGCAATGCAGAGGGCTTTGCGAGTGAGGCGGGAGGTGTAGAGGTCGTGGAGGGAGGGGAGAGAAGCACCGACGATCTTCTCAGCTGCTCTCACGATGCGCTGGAGGTTCTTCCTGCAGGACGTGGAGCAGGCGCCATACCACACGGTGATGCTGCTGGTCAGGACGCTCTCAATGGTGCCTCTGTAGAAGGTGTGCATGATGGGGGCCGGGGCTCTAGCTTTCCTCAGTTTGCGGAGGAAGTAGAGGCGCTGGTTCGCTTTCTTGGCCAGCGATGTGGTGTTGGTGGTCCAGGAGAAGTCCTCAGTGACGTGCACACCCAGGAATTTGGTGCTGCTTACCCTCTCCACCGTAGCACCATTGATGGTAAGGGGGGCATACTGGGGGCGTCTTCTCCTGAAGTCCACAACAATCTCCTTCGTCTTCTCCACATTCAGAGAGAGATTGTTGTGTTCACACCACGAGGCCAGGCGGCTCACCTCGCTCCTGTAGTCTGCCTCGTCGTCGTTGCTAATGAGACCCACCACAGTTGTGTCATCGGCGAACTTGACGAGGAGGTTGGAGCTGTGGGACGGTGTGCAGTCGTGGGTCAGCAGGGTGAAGAGGAGGGGGCTCAGCACACATCCTTGGGGGGCCCCCGTGTTCAGTGTGGTGGTGCTGGATGTGTTCCTGCCGACCCGAACTGCCTGAGGTCTCCCAGTCAGGAAGTCCAGCAGCCAGTTGCACAGGGAGGTGTTTAGTCCCAGCTGGTCCAGTTTTGTGATGAGCTGTTGTGGGATGATTGTGTTGAATGCTGAGCTGAAGTCTATGAACAGCATTCTGACGTAAGAGTCTTTTTTGTCCAGATGTGTGAGGGCTGAGTGGAGGGCAGTGGAGATGGCGTCATCAGTCGAGCGGTTGGGCCGATAAGCAAACTGTAAGGGGTCCAGGGAGGGTGGGAGGACAGTCTTGATGTGTTTCAACACTAGCCGTTCGAAGCACTTCATGAGGATGGGGGTGAGTGCTACCGGACGGTAGTCGTTGAAACAGGAGGGCGACGACTTCTTCGGGACAGGGATGATGGTGGTGGTTTTGAAGCATGTGGGGACAACAGCTTGGCTCAGCGAGATGTTGAAGATGTCTGTGAAGACATCCGTGAGCTCTC
The DNA here is from genome assembly GCF_017976325.1 of Chelmon rostratus. Lineage (NCBI taxonomy): Eukaryota > Metazoa > Chordata > Actinopteri > Chaetodontiformes > Chaetodontidae > Chelmon > Chelmon rostratus. Next base: position 28,900,647 of record NC_055664.1, on the reverse strand, counting down.
CGGCACAGTCCCTCAGCACGCGACCAGGAATGTTGTCAGGACCAGAAGCTTTGCGAGCGTTGATCCTGCTGAGCGTCCTCCTCACACTGTCCGGGGACAGCGACAGCACCTGTTCGCCAGGGGATGTGGATTTTTGTGCAGGTGTGCTGTTGTGTGCTTCGAAGCGAGCAAAGAAGTCATTTAGCTCATTTAGCAGGGAGGTGGAGCTGTCACAGGTCTGCGGTGGGGGTTTGTAGTCCGTGATGGTCTGTATCCCTCACCACAGGCTCTGCGTATCCCTGCTGTCGCTGAAGCGATGAGCTATCCTCCTGGAGTACACCTTCTTGGCCTCTCTGATGCCGCGTGACAGGTTGTCTCTGGCTGTCCTCAGGCCCTCCTCGTCTCCTTCTCTAAAGGCAGTGTTACGGGCCTTCAGCAGCCTGTGGACCTCTCCTGTCAGCCACGGCTTTTGATTGGCCCGGACAGTGATGGTCTTTGTTACTGTTACATCATCGATGCATTTGGTGATGTAAGCAGTGACGACATCTGTGTACTCCTGGAACTCGGTGATGTTGTTGTAGGTGGCACCCTGTTTAAACACGTCCCAGTTTGTGGTGTTGAAACAGTCCTGAAGTTCCTCCAAAGACCCTTCGGGCCACACTCGCACCTCTTTCAGAACTGGTTTGGCGACTTTAACCAGTGGTCTGTATGCTGGGGTTAGCATAACAGTGATGTGGTCAGAGGCGCCGAGGTGTGGGAGGGGAAGGGCCTTGTAAGCTCCTCTCTGGGTGGTGTAAACCTGGTCCAGTGTGTTATGTCCACGTGTTGGAAAGTCTATGTGTTTGTATAGCTTCAGAAACATCCTCTTTGGGTCTGCATGGTTGAAATCCCCAGCCAGGATGAGGAAGGCATCTGGGTGGGCAGTCTGCTGCTCACTGACGTGTTGGTACAGTTCATTCAATGCCTCGCTCCTGATGTTTTCATTGGAGCTCGGAGGGATGTAAACAGCCTCAAGCAGTATGGCTGTAAACTCCCTCGGGAGGTAAAAGGGTCGGCATTTTATGACCATAAACTCCACCAGTAGTGAGCAGTGCTTGCAGATCACAACAGCGTCACGACACCAGTCATTGTTGATGTAAACACAGAGTCCCCCGCCGCGTGTCTTACCTCCCTCAGCGAGAGCTCTGTCTGCTCGATAGCAAGTTAGCCGCTCGAGCTGAATGGCGTGGTCCGTTACGCTGTTGTTGAGCCAAGTTTCCATGAAAACATACACACAGCACTCTCCCGCAGACTTTTGGGTTGTCCGTAGAAGGCGTAGGTAGTCCAGTTTATTGTCCAAAGAGCGTACGTTGGCCAGCATGATGGTGGGGATAGCCGGCTTGTGTGGGCTAGCTGCTAGCCTGGCTCGGAATACCTCCGCGCTTACCCCGCTTCTGCTTCCTCTGACGCCGCTTGTGTCGCCTCCACTGTGGGCGAGGTGCAGGACTGGGGGGCGGTGTTGTAGTAGGCCTCCGGAGCAGACCGCAGTCTCGTAGCTCTTCCTCTTGCACGGGGTTTAACTTGTGAAAACTGGTCCTGTCGACATTTATCTGACCTTTCCTGGTCCATGAACACCTCCCGCCTGGTGAAGAAGGCACAACAAAGGCTCTTCTTCCTCAGGAAACTGAAACGGGCTGGACTCTCCTCTCGGTTGCTCGTCAACTTCTACAGGGCCACAATTGAAAGCATCCTCTGCCTCAGTGTGACAGTGTGGTATGGCAGCTGCACGGCACAGGAGAGGAAACAACTGGCATGGGGCCCCCTCCCTGACCTAGACTCTATATATGAAGGCCGGGTCAGGAAGAGGGCGAGATCCATCGCCACGGACCCCAGCCATCCGGGCCACAGACTGTTTGTACCACTTCCATCAGGAAAGCGGTACAGGAACATCCGCACCACCACCAACAGACTGAGGGACAGCTTCTTCCCCAGAGCTGTCAGAGCTATCACCCCCAGCAGCCCCCCCACTGGAGTGAGAGACTGTGAGAACTGTGAACACTGCACACCGCACTTTACACCTCCACCTCCACCTCCACCTGCACCTTCTGTGTACTGAACATTTAGGTCCACACACACTTCAGTAAATGGTCAGCTGCATTCAGTTTAAACATTTTAGTTTATTTCAGCTGTCGGTTCATTTCACTGGTAGATTTATTGTTTACTGTTTAGTATATTTTCATTTATGGTATATTTTTAATTGTATTAATGAATATTTTTACTGCATGTCTGTTTATTTTATTCTAGTATCTTAATTTTATTTTATAATCTTTATCTTTCTTATTATCTTGTTTCTAACATGGGGGTTGTCATGCTCAGTGACAAAGAAATCTTGAATCTTGAATCTTGAAATCATGAAATCTTGAAAGCCTCCTGACCAGCTGCATCACCGTGTTTTCAGAAATGATTTCCTTTCATAATTATTCATCCATTTATTAACCTTTCTGTGAACTTTTGTGATGATGATTTTGGACTTCTGTCATCCCAGATTTGTTAGGCTGCCTCTGCCTCCTCCTTCCCTTCCTTGTGTCTCCCTGTGTTTTTGTATTTATGTTTATCCTTGTGTATCCTTGCAGTTCCTCCAGTCCAGATCCACTTACACCTGATCCTTTTGCCAATCAGCCATCACAGCTGCAGCCAATCCACAAATCACCAGCCACAGAATAAATACCGGTTCTTGTCCCCAGTCTTCAGCAGATTGTTGTTCTCACCAGCTTGGTAACATGTCTCTCTTTGTGCCTTTGTTTTCTGGTTTTTGCATTACCTTTTTCAGTGACTAAACTCCTTGAGTCTCCATTGTGTGTCTACCTGCCAAGTCTGCCCAGCTCCAGTCCACCGCCTGTAATCCTGCTGACCTTCCTGGATCCTGATCAGTTTACTCTTTTTTTTACTTTAGTTTTCTTTTTTTTACTCTTTAGCCTTTTTACTCAGCCCTTAACAAAATTTAACACCAGAATATGACATTAGAAAGTTTGCAGGAGGAGCTTAAAGTGTGTTGAACTGTTAATTACAGTGTTCCCTGCAACACATGAGGGGGGTGGGACTGCTTCGCTGAGGAATAAAGCAGCAAACGTCGCTGCAGCCTCACGTTAGCAGCTGTAGAATGTGCAACACACTGTGTGAGGAGACTGTTTCTCAGGTGAAGGAGTTTTAGGGAGTAAATGTTAATGCTGCTTGTTTTGTTTTTTTTTCTTTACACTGCAGGGTGAGTCAATGTGTAGCTCAGCACATTTGAAATAATGCTTGTATTATTCAGAACAATGTCCTTTATTAAAATACTGTCAATACTTCTGGTTTAAAAGTGAAGCAAACGTTTGCAAACTGATGTTTTGTCACCGAAAACAAGAACGATGATAAATTCGACTTTAACTTACTTCATTCTGAGCGCTTATATTCATGTAGGAACTTTAAGATACTTGTATTTTCTGTTAACTGCTTTGCTTTACATGATCATTGTTGTCGTCAACATGTCCCTCATCGTGGTGATCTGCATGAACAGAAGCTTACATGAGCCTATGTACCTGTTCCTGTGCAGCCTGTTTGTGAATGAACTGTATGGTAGTACAGGCTTGTTTCCGTTCCTTCTGCTGCAGATTCTCTCTGACGTTCACACTGTTTCTGCTTCCTGTTGCTTCCTGCAGATCTTCTGCTTGTACACATACGCACATGCAGAGTTTTGTAATTTGGCCGTCATGTCTTACGACAGATATCTGGCGATCTGTTGTCCTCTGCAGTATAACTCACGTATGACATTCAACAAGGCGATAATCCTTATAGCTGTAATATGGTTGTACTCCTTTTTAAAATTCTTGATCACTTTATCGTTAAATATCCGACTGCCGCTTTGTGGAAACACCATAAATAGTTTGTATTGTCACAACTATCTAGTTGTTAGGTTGGCATGTTCTGACACCACAGTGAACAACTTTTATGGACTCTTTGGGACTGTTCTCACCATCTTAATCCCTCTGCTTCCAATCCTCTTCTCTTACATGAAAATTCTCCAAATTTGTTTCGCTGGTTCCAAACAGACCCGACAAAAAGCCGTCAGCACCTGCACGCCTCACCTGGCGTCCGTCCTGAACTTTTCTTTCGGGTGTTTGTTTGAAATACTTCAGAGTAGATTTGATACGAGCAGCGTACCCGGCGCGCTGCGTATCATTCTGTCTCTGTATTTTCTCATCATACAGCCGCTGCTGAATCCGATCATGTATGGTATGCAAATGTCAAAGATACAGAATACATGCAAACAGCTGTTCTGTTATAAAATGCTGAGTGAACGCAGAGATATCATGTAGAGCAAAAGTGTGAGTACATATTTTACAGCATCAAGATTTGAGATGTTTGATGTCACATGAAATATTGTAACACATGAAAAAAAATGATAAGAGATGTGATGAACTGAAATAAAGCTCCAGCAGTGGATTTGAAAACGTGACATGAGTTCAGACTCAGTGGAAATGTTGACTGGTTAACTGCTTTTCTTACATTTGTTTTAAAGATCAATCCCATATATTGTCATATTGATGACACAAATTGAGCCCAGAAACTGATTCACATCAAAACAGAAGCACTCAGGAAACAAACCCGATTTTTCTGTGAGGCTTGATGATGCTGCGTTTGGACCCCCGGGTGGGACAGACACTGAAGCCCAGGTGGCTCCAAAGGGCAGGCCAACACCTCGCTTGGTGCTACAGAGGAGGAAAGTCTGACTCTGGACCTGTTTTGTGCTGCTGTGCTGAAACTGTCACATTAACGCTGACACAGAGTGGGTGTGTAGCGCAGATATGCCACACTGGCAAAACTGGAGGAGGGTGGGTGGGTGGTCAAACAAAGAACTGTCACGACAGAGGCCGCCGGTCATATTTCAGTTTCATCACCTTACTAACAGTAACAGACTTAATTCAAGCCGCGATCTCTTCCTAAACTGAACCAAAGCAAACTGTGACTGTTTTCGACCGTCAGCCATGTGACAGCAAAGGTCTGGTGGGCGTGTCGCTGGTACTCTGCAACGGGCATAAATGACATTTTGGGAGTCACTGGCAATCTACAAGAACATGAACTGAAGTGGAATCAATAACTCATGCTGCTCTTAAAAATCTCCACTGGCATCAGAAATAAACACACATCACAGTCCTCGCCATCCCAACATGGTCTCTCTGTAGATGCCACGGCTTAGAATTAGGTTTTATGGAAGTGCAAGACAGCTATGGTGCAACTAGAGAGCACAAAGTTCTTCTCAACTACTACTTTCCTGTCATTTCCCACCTTAGCATTATAGTCGCTGAGCTGAACTTTGGAGTCCGCCAGGCGATCCCTCTGCTAGCCCATCCAAGGACTCTAAGAGGGACCTAAAGGATGCCCTGCAGTTGGTTGTATAAGCAACCGTCTGAGACACATTCCAACAATGTGGTGCTCCGTCTGGGACAGAAAGTTAGACTCACACTAGCCTGGTCTGGTTCAAGGAGCTTGGTTCCAGGGCCAGTGCTGTATGTAGAGGTGAGCCAAACTACGATAACTGTATCCAAGATGGCGGTGCGTGCAGCCGCAGCGGCTCGTAGCTCCCGTGTTCATGTTTTTGTTTGTTTGTTTTTACTCATTTCCACATTCATCACCCTTCTGAAAGCTCTGACACAGTACAGCAGGTCCGAACTGTTGAACTTTGGAGTACAGTTCGGACTCCACACACGCCCTAAACTGGACTTTATTCCACCGAAGCTGCTACAGACCCCAGAGCCCTCCACCATCCCCCCACTGCTGCCAAGGAGACGGAGGAGGTACTGTAAACAAAAGCGTGGCAGGACAACAACATCCCGGACGCAGCGGTGGAGATAGCGGGGCGCTCTCTGTTCCGGGCGGACAGGACTGCAGCTTCAGGTAAGAGCAGAGGCGGAGGCTTGGCGCTGTATGTACACAATGCCTGGTGTACAGCCACACGCACCGTCAGCACCTTCTGCTCTCCTGATTTGGAATACCTGGTGGTGAAATGCCGACCGTTCAAGCTGGTTAGAGAACTCTCGTCTATTGTTATTGTGGCCGCTTAGATCCCACTGCGGGCTAATGCTACGTTAGCATTAGAGGAGCTGTACTGCCTGATCAGCGGGCAGATGAACGACAACCCGGAGGCGGCCGTGATTGTGGCGGGGGACTTTAATCACGTTGAACTGAAGGCGGTGTTTCCCAGAGACAGTAACATTTTGGATCAGGTCTACTGCAACATCCCTGCTGCTTACAAGGCTGCAGCAGCTCCACACCTGGGCATGTCAGACCACATCTCAGTGAAACTCATTCCTGCCTACAAGCCTCTGGCCTGCAGAACAAAGCCGACCACCAGGACAGGACAGATATGGACTGAGGAGGCCTCCTCTGCACTTCAGGACTGCTTCGAGCTGACAGACTGGACTGTGTTCAGAGAAGAGGCAGACCTGGAGGAGTACACATCATCTGTATTGTCTTATGTTCAGTTCTGCACTGATGCTGTCCTCCCTGTTAGACCATCACAGTGTTTCCCAACCAGAAACCATGGCTGGACAGCACAGTGCGGTCCCTGCTGAAAGCCCGGGATACTGCCCACAGATCTGGAGAAAGGCTGGCTTATAGCAGGGCTGAAGAAGAAGGTGTCAGGCCAGACTTTGAGGACATGAGCTGACCAGCTGGCAGGAGTGTTCCTGGACCATGTGTTGGGTTTCAGAGGGGCTGCTGGAGATTCGTTCTGAAGTAGTGACCTAAATAAAACTAACGAGCTAAGAGGCAAGAAAGTAAATAAGATTCTCTTTTCTGGAGCCGTCTTCTCCATATCTTTTACCTTTGAGTGGACTTTTTCCATCAGATGGAAATCAGCATCAGTCTCTGGTCCTTTGAGAATGAGGTCACTCTGCTGCTGTGGGCGTCCTCTAACGTGAAGGTTTTAAAGAAGCAGAAGCAGAGCTTCAGTTCAGTTAGGACGGGTTCAGGTATGATCACAGCACGGCGGACGATGGATGAGAGAATTCATACGATGTGATGAATTGTGTTGTTTAGCTTATCAGCAGCGTTCTTCAGGGTGGGAGGGGCTAGTTTCAGGTATTTGTCATGACTGCTCCACAGAATGAACTTCTTTAACTTTCTTTACGAGTGCTTGATGTTATTTAGGTCAGATGAGTTAAAATGATTAGTGTGAAGTGTTGAGGATCATGGTCAACTCGAGTCAGGTTTCTTACTTCACATTTAATGCCTACTTTGAAAGTGGCCATTTAAAACACATATTTTTTGTCATTGCTTTGTCATTATATATTTTAATAGTTTGCACCAACCTGCTGCTCATCGTGGTGATCTGCATGAACAGAAGCTTACATGAGCCTATGTACCTGTTCCTGTGCAGCCTGTTTGTGAATGAACTGTATGGTAGTACAGGCTTGTTTCCGTTCCTTCTGCTGCAGATTCTCTCTGACGTTCACACTGTTTCTGCTTCCTGTTGCTTCCTGCAGATCTTCTGCTTGTTTTCTTATGGAACTGTGGAGTTTTTCAGCTTAGCCGTCATGTCTTTTGACAGATATGTTGCGATCTGTTGTCCTCTGCAGTATAACACACGTATGACATCTAACAAGGCCGTTGTGCTTATTTCTTTGAGTTGGTTGTACTCGTTTCTTGCAGTTGTTGTTTTGATATCCTTAATTGTCCCTTTACGGCTGTGTGGGAACATTATTAACAAGGTGTACTGTGACATCTACTCCATCGTGAAACTGGCGTGCTCCGACACAAAAGTCAACAACATCTACGGACTCATTTATGCCACTCTCACAATCCCATGTCCACTGTCTCTGATCTTCTACACCTACGTGAGGATCCTTCAGGTGTGTTTTTCTGGCTCTAAGCAGACGAGGCAGAAAGCCGTCAGCACCTGCACGCCTCACCTGGCCTCCCTGCTCAACTTCTCTTTTGGGACTTTCTTTGAAATAGTTCAGAGCAGGTTCAACATGAAAATTATTCCCAACATGGTGTGAATATTTTTGTCAATATACTTTCTGACATGTCAGCCCCTTTTCACCCCTGTGATGTACGGACTCAATATGTCCAAAATCCGTATCATATGTAAGAAACTGGTCTCTGGTTAGATGTGGGATGTTTAATCAAACAGATTTCTTGTTCGTTCTTTCAGACCAGTGAGTGAAAAAGAAACGTATTGTTAGATTTTGAATAATATCAAATTTCACAGATGTTTCCTTTGTGATAAATTTTAGGTGATTCACAATAATAACTTTCATTTCATGCATGTTTTATTTGTTGTGTAACAGTTTTCAATTTGATATTTTCAATTAAACCAAAATTTAACTTCAGCTGAAAATATACAAAAAATATATAAGACGTAGTTGTTAACTTGTTCTGATCCTTTTATTAAAGCTACAATGTTTAGAATATGACTGTACGAATATGCTGTTTTATTCAGGATTCAAGAGTCTTTATTGTCATTGAGCATGACATGTTAATGAAATTTTCACTGCAACCCCCATGTTAGAAACAGATAATAAGAAAGATAAGAAAGATTAGAGAGAATAAAATTAAGATACTACAATAAAATAAACCAACATGCAGTAAAAATATTCGTAAATGCAATAAAAATATACCAGAATGAAAATATACTAAACAATAAACAATAAAATCTACACAGTGAAATGTGCCAATATACTAAAATGTAAATAATTTAGTTCAGCGTGTGTGTACTTAAATGTACTTAAATGTTCAGTACACAGAAGGTGCAGGTGGAGGTGGAGGTGTAGGTGTAAAGTGTGGTGTGTAGTGGTTCACAGTCCTCACAGTCTCTCACTCCAGTGGGGGGCTGCTGGGGGTGATAGCTCTGACAGCTCTGGGGAAGAAGCTGTCCCTCAGTCTGTTGGTGGGGGTGCGGATGTTCCTGCTTTCCTGATGGAAGCGGTACAAACAGTCTGTGGCCCGGATGGCTGGGGGTGTGGCGATGGATCTCGCCCTCTTCCTGACCCGGCCTTCATATATAGAGTCTAGGTCAGGGAGGGGGCGGCCCACGATGCCCTGTGCAGTTTTAACCACCAGCTGCCGTACCACACTGTCACACTGAGGCAGAGGATGCTTTCAGTCGTGGTCCTGTAGAGGTTGAGACTTCTTCTTTCTTTAGACTTTAGAAATCAGCCTTCCCTTTTGGTTTCACACGGGACACAGACTCTGGTCTCCTCAGTGGAACGACTGAGCCTGACCCATCCAGTCACCCCGACCCCTGAACCATGTTAACAGTGAACTTCATCAGAGCGAGAGCGTTAACTCACAGACAGTTTGCTGCACCTTTGGACAGAAGTGGGTAGTACATGAAGTCTGGGAGTAGTTTCTTATTTGACCTGCACACCACAACCTCACATTTATATAAATATTTACAGATTATTTTTATTGTACTGATTACCAGTACCAGCTATTCAGAATATATAATTTACTGCATTTTACAGTGGCAGAATGAAGCTCCTGTTGGTGGGGCCCTCTGACACAATTCAGGTTTCTCATGCGGCCCCTTGCAAAAATGAATCCCCCCCCCCCCCTGCATAGATGGAGCTTTCTCACTTTGTATGATGCGTCATTTAACACATTGGGAGTGACAACAGGCTGCGTGTGGACGTCTATCAGACCACCCTGCATGCTGAAAAGTGATGATAAAGGTTAACTTGGTGCCTTAACATGTGCCTCATGAAGCGGACTGAGAGGATGCCACAGGTGTGCAACGCTTTGCATGATTCTGACTTTGTGTTTTCTTTCCTCCCTCTCTGTCAGCAGGTAGAGCGTGACAGAGAGGCGGGGCTGATCTCCTCAGGGGGGAGCCTCAATAGACTCACCTGCCCATCATCACCTGCCCATCATCAGTAATCAGCCCGGCTTCTTAAACCATCACCAATTCGATTCTCCTCGCTCTCGTCTGACCATTGGTGCTCCTGAGTGATCACCTGCCTCTCTTCACCTTCTCTTGGGCTACCTGGGATTTTCTCTGATGGTGATTTTGTGTTTGCTCTTTATTTTCCCCTCTGTGGTGATTTTTGTTTTTGTTTTACTAAGAGTGAGTTTTTTTTACCTGCAAAGGAAATTTTTGTTCAATCATTAAAATCATTTTCTTTTGACTCTGCATCTGGGTCTCGGCTGTCATTGGTTGCAAGCAACAGAAAAATCTGGCCAAGGATGGACCCAGCAGAGTCTGAAAACCTCAAACGGGCGCTCTCGAGCCAAGCAGCCATGGTGAATCAGCCCGAGTCATCCCTGCTCCAGGTAATGAATTACCTGCTCCAGGTAATGAATTACCTGCTCCAGGTAATGAAGCACCTGCAGCAGCTCATCGCCAGCGTTACCCAACTGAGTGAACATCTGGTGGCCATGAAGGACTCAGCCGCTGACCCAGTTACCAGCAAGAGCCGTTCATCCCCATACCTGCCAGGTATTCAGGAGATTTAGGGGTAGGTGCACAGTTCCTCCACCAATGCTCACTAGTTTTCACTCAGCAACCAAGCGCATATTCCACTCACCAATCTAAGGTTGTGTTTGTAATGAGCCTACTCACCGGACAAGCAGCCGCCTGGTCCGTAGCTATTTCAGGCCAACACTCAGACCTCCTTACTGATTTTGAGCAATATTCTGAGGAAAAGCAGTGTTCTTCAACGGGCCAATAAAAGATGAGCCAGTGGTACGAGATGACGGCACCTCATTTAATCACTTCATAGACCTAGCCATACGACTAGCCAACAGGTTGAGGGAAAGAGACAGGGAACGGAAGGATAGGGGGAGGAGATGGCTCTCCACTGGTCCTCAGCCCAGCTCTCCAGATTCCATGCCGGCCAGGCACGGCTCCACCCATGTGACCAGCGAGAGTTGCCAAACCGCAGCTGAGGAGCCTCTTCGTGGGCCATTTCCATTTCACCCTTACCTACCGTCCCGGCTCCAGGAACGTGAAGCCAGACTCCCTCTCCTGGCAGTTCACCATGGGGGGGCAACAGTGAGACCATACTTTCTCCCAAATGTCTAACGGGGGCGGTCCAGTGACAAGTGGAGCAGGGCCAGCATTTGCCTGATAGATGCCCCCCAGGGCGGCTATTCGTTCCCCCGGCGGTTAGGTCTTCGGTACTCACTTGCAGGCACTCGTCCTGGACAGCCTGCCATTCAGGAGTCTCACGCACCCTCACCCTGTTTCGGCAGCGGTTCTGGTGGGCCTCAATGGGCCCTTCGTCACCGCCTGCACCGTATGCGCACAAAGCAAATCCTCACACGAACCCCCAGTGGGTCTGCTTCAACCCTTACCCATTCCTCCATGCCCCTGGTCCCACATCATGGTGGATTTTGTAACTGGCCTGCCCCCCTCTGAAGGAAACGGCACCATTCTCACTATCGGTTCTCCAAGGTGGTACATTGTGTTCCACTCCCTAAGCCCCCCACTGCCTTGGAGACCAGCAACCTCCTGGTAACCCATGTATTTAGACTCCATGGCATTCGCCTGGACACAGTCTCTGACCGGGCCCCCAGTTCATATCACAAGTCTGGAAAGCGTTCTGCTGGGCCCTGGGGGCCACGACCAGTCTCACCTCCAGATACCACCCCCAGTCCAACGGCCAGATGGAACACACCAATCAATATCAAATAAAACCATCCTATGCTGCGTCGCCTCCCGACTCCGTCCTCCTGGGCCACGCACCTCCCCTGGGTCGAATACGCACACAACTCACTGACCAGCTCAGCCACAGGTCCCCCTTTATGATTAATGGCGTCTACCAACCCCCCTGTTTCACAGACTTGTTCGCACGCCACAAAGCTGTCATCAAAGCAAAAGGAGAATCTAAAATATAAAACATGTTCTGGTTTGTTCCAAATGTGTTCCTTCATAGTCCTGATGTCTCCAGTCTTCGCTGGTTCATCCTCAGTCGGCCTGTGATGCTTTCCAATGATCACTCCTTCATCTCAGACTAGTTTTAAATGCAAAAAAGACACAAACAGGCTTCTTGTATAAAACAATGTCCGACTTCAGTAAAGCTGCTGTTCGGTCGGCCTTCATGTCTGTTCTTGACTCTGGAGATATTCGGTATCATCATGCTTCCCCATCTTCTGTCACACGGTTAGATGGACTTCCTGACATCTCTGGTTGTTCATCAGTGAAGCTCTGCTGCTTCAAAACATCGCATCTCTTGTCTCACTGAAACCAGAATCCACAGGACACCCTCCAGGACTGACTGAGCCTCAGGTATCCCTAATGCACACACAAATGCTGCCAGAACTGGTTTCAGGGACCCTGCACATTTTAAAGGGCATGAACTGCAACTGCGACTCTCCCTCCTTGGAGATTTTAAGGTTTTTATTGTGTTTATCTGTCCTAGTTTACTGTGTAATTATAGTGTTTCTGTTTGCCAGTTGTGTTCTTGTGAGTGCTTCCTGTCCTCAGGTCTCTCTTGGAAAGGTCTTAATCTGAAAGAGACTTCCTGATAAAATGACGATTAAATAAATACTAAAACACATTTCCTACAATTTTATTTCTGACAATGTGAATTTATTATTTCATTTATAATGCAGGCCACAGATCCAGAAACAGGTTTGTGTTGATGCTATTTGAAACAGCATTTAGACATGAATGATTGTCGATGAGCCAAAAAAGAAACACAGATTATAAGATTTACAAACGAGGCCAAAGCAGAAAAACGTTGATTTTTCATTTTCATGCTGGTTTTACAAAATGTTCATGCTTGTAGCTGCTCTGCTCGCAGACACACTGTATGTTTGTATTAAAGCATGAAATTAAATTGTAATAATTCCAGTTAACATCAGGCGGTTCTCTCAGGAAGACTTTTTTTAAAGGCAGAACACTGGAAGGAGGACTCTGCACTTCATTCAAGCTGCTTCATCACAGCCTTAATCTCCATCAGCTGCTGTCTGCTACACCTACCACCACCACTGAGACGGCGGTCACAGTCTGAACCCGACTGAGCAAGACTTGGTTTGGTGGACCAGGCTTTGTTTCTAGTTCTCTGCTGTCGAATAAGTTCAGAGACTTCACGAACTCACTGGTTCGTCCTGAAGACTCAAACCGATGTATTTCTTCAAAATGTTTTTATAAAGCTTGAAATATTCACTTTCAATAAACACACAGACGCGATTGTTGTTGTTTTCATTCAGCCTCTTCGGTTACAATATCTGAGGAAATATGAAAAATGAGATTCCATGATGATTCACCTGTGGCCAAAAACAAGACTTTTACACATGATGCGAATTTTGGTGAGATTCAGTCCGTACAAAACAGGATTGAAGAGCGGCTGACATGTCAGCCAGTATAATGACAAAAAAATGCGCAACATACGAGGCACGTGCTTCATATCAAACCTGCTCTGAACTATTTCAAAGAAACATCCACAGGAGAAGTTGAGCAGGGAGGCCAGGTGAGGCGTGCAGGTGCTGACGGCTTTCTGTCGACTCAGCTTACAGCCAGAAAAACACACCTGAAGGATCTTCATATACGTGAAAATGATCAGAATCACAACACAAATTGTTGCTATTGTGTAAAATATTCCGTAGATGTTGTTGACGGCGGTGTCGGAGCACGCCAGTTTAACGATGGAGTAGTTGTCACAGTACACTTTGTTAATGATGTTCCCACACAGCCGTAAAGAGGCGCTCAATGATATCAAAACAACGATGGCAAGAAAAGGGTACAACCATGTTACCATGATGAGTGTGGCCGCCGCGGTGTGAGTCATATGCACGGCGTATCGCAGAGGACAACAGATCGCAAGATATCTGTCGTAAGACATGACGGCTAAGTTACAAAACTGTACGTTTGCATATGTGTAGACGCAGAAGATCTGCAGGAAGCAACAGGAAGCAGAAACAGTGTGAACGTCAGAGAGAATCTGCAGCAGAAGGAACGGAAACAAGCCTGTACTACCATACAGTTCATTCACAAACAGGCTGCACAGGAACAGGTACATAGGCTCATGTAAGCTTCTGTTCATGCAGATCACCACGATGAGGAAGACGTTGGCACAAACCGTTAAAATATATAATGACATGATGATGATGAGAGAGAAGTACTTAAAAAGACCAGCGTCAAAGTAGGCACTGAGTGTGAAATATGAGATGTCTGTAGAGTTTACCACCATCCTCCCTGTTCAGCTGTCAGTGTGTTCAGGAGAGTGACGAGTCCTCTCATTGGAGATCATTCAGCTCAGGCTGCTGCCACGAGTCCTGACCTTCATCTGCTGCTCTGCCTCCTCCTCGCTGAGCTGAGACTCTGCTTCTTTTTATACCTTTCAAAACAGCCCCCACCGCTCTTTACTGAGGCCTTCAGTACTACCAACATTAGGGAATCACTGCAAACTAGTTGCCACAAAGTGAGCCTGGAGCCTGTGGGGCCCTTGAGGGCCTGGAGCTTCATGGCAGCCCTGCACTCACAGAGATCAGAAGAGGAAAACAGACAGATAGATACTTTATTAATCTCCAAAGAGAAATGAACAGTTCCAGCAGCTCAAAGGGTGGAAACACAAGGAAAATAAGAACAAGAACAAAATGACAGTCGGTTTGTCCACACCCTGGTCCAGCTATCCAAGAACATACGGAACGGATGGAAAAAAGCCAATCAAAGGAGATCCAATGATCTGAAATGATCTCGACCATCGACCTGCTGCTCCGCCTCCTCAGCGACGGTGTCATTATTCTAAAACCATCACAGGTATCAGTTATCAGCATTTATTTCATAATGTGTTCAAGCAAAAAACAGTTGGCAGTTTAATCCAGGTAAGATCCAGATGTGTCATGATGACCAGCTAACAGAGAGGTAACTGTTATTTGTTGTTTAAGGTTTGTAAAAAGGACCGGACTTGATTTCTTATGTCTCTGACAGTCGTGGTAGGACCAACCCAACCCTGGAGCCGACAGCAGAGCCTGCAGATTACAGAACTCAGGTTAGGCAGAAAATGACTGGACTTGGTTGAAATGTCCTCAGACCAGATGAGGTTCCTCCTGATGGCCAGGCCGTCTCCTTCCATTTTTAACATTTTGCTCTCATGTCATCTCTCTCTGAGCTCTGTCACAGAATTTTATGAATTCATGGTAACAATATATTTAAGGACTAAGACGATTGGTTTCACACCTTTTCTTTACGTAGAGGGTAGACCAGGTCTAGACCCAACAATTCCACCATGAGCAAGCACTTGGCGGAGAGGAGAAACCTCCTTTGACCAGGCAGAGACCGTGAGCAGAACCAGGTTCCTGTGTCCTCCTGATGGAGAGCACTACTGAAGTTCTGTGATCAGTCAGGCTGCTGAGGTCTGGTTTTCACTTTTTACCACCTGTTCAGCATTTCTGTGTCTCTATGAGTATAATTCAAGGATTAAAAACTAAAAACGAATCTCTACTTGGAAGTCCAGGTTGTTATTCCCGAGCCATGTCTCAGATAAGTCGGCGGTGGTTCCTGTGATAATGAGGTCAGCCTCTGCGGTCTGCGGTGGGCGGACACCGACTGAAAGGCTAAAAGAAGCAGCTTCAGCTCCGTCACGGAGTCTGACTGCAGCAGCAGAACACCAAACATCACAGTGACCAGAGTGAGTTTGGTTTCTTATGATCTGTGAGGACGACGATGACGAACTCCACTCAGGTTTCATATTTCACTCTTTCTGCCTACTTTGACTCCGGTCTCTTAAAATACGTCTTTTTTCTCATTGTCGTGTTGTTATATATCGTTATAGTTTGCGCCAACCTGCTGCTCATCGTGGTGATCTGCATGAACAGAAGCTTACATGAGCCTATGTACCTGTTCCTGTGCAGCCTGTTTGTGAATGAACTGTATGGTAGTACAGGCTTGTTTCCGTTCCTTCTGCTGCAGATTCTCTCTGACGTTCACACTGTTTCTGCTTCCTGTTGCTTCCTGCAGATCTTCTGCGTTTACTCTTATGCTTGTGTGGAGTTTTTCAGCTTAGCCGTCATGTCTTACGACAGATATGTTGCGATCTGTCATCCTCTGCAGTATAACTCACGTATGAAACGTAACAAAATCACAGTGCTGATTGCTGCTGAATGGTCGTACGCTGCTGTTTTATGTCTTCTCCCAACGACGCTGAGCGCTCCGTTACGGCTGTGTGGGAACACCATCAACAAGGTGTACTGCGACAACTACGCCATCGTTAAACTGGCGTGCTCCGACACGACGGTCAACAACATCTACGGACTCGTCGTCACTTTTCTCACAGTCTCGTGTCCTGTAACTCTGATCTTCTACACCTATGTCAGGATCCTTCAGGTGTGTTTTTCTGGCTCGAAGCAGACGAGGCAGAAAGCCGTCAGCACCTGCACGCCTCACCTGGCCTCCCTGCTCAACTTCTCTTTTGGGGCTTGCTTTGAAATCATGCAGAGCAGGTTCAACATGACAAATGTGCCCAATACTTTACGAATATTTTTATCATTGTACTGGCTCATATGCCAGCCGCTCTTCAACCCCTTACTGTACGGCCTGAATATGTCAAACATCCGTAACATATGTAAAAATCTAATTTTTGCCTAAATGTGGAACTCTAATGCTGTTTGATTGTGATTGGTCGTGCTTGATAAACACTCAGTGAGCACTTTGTCATTGGTTGGAAAATGATGTAAAATGATTCGTTGTGTATTATTGAAACAGAGATGAAGATTGACGCAGTGATAATCATGATTTAAAGCTTGTGTCACACTGAGAAATGCTTTTTGTATAATTATTAGTTCACCAGCAGGAAGCACAAATGTCACGTCCAGTTTCAGGAAGCGGAAGCAGCTGATGAACCGATGAGACACATGATCAATAAACGTGTTTGTTTAATGGATTGTTTCATTTATGGATAACCACTCACATCACAAACATTAACAGCTGCACGCGTCTTAAAAATTATGAGATAATTGTTTCATCATGGTGACTTTACAGAAGCTCCCCTCTAGCACATCATCCAGCCCACCCCCCCAGATCCTGACAGCTCGGCTTTAGCTTGTTCAGCAGCTGATGAACTGCGTTGTTTCACAGCTGTCACTCAGTCAGCTGCAGCGGTACGTCATGGTTTCAACATTCAGCCTTCTGAAGGGTCAGTCGTGTGTCCTGTGGTGCGGGGGGAATATCGTTCTGTAACAGCTCGTTAGTGCACCGTCCCCTGATTCCAGAGGACGTAATTAAGAAGCTTTTGCACACCAATTAAAAATACACACACACACGTACTGGGAAGGGACCAAGGGGTGCTGGGGGGATTACAGATCTCATGTGGTCTGGGAGAGCGTCACGGCCCCCCAGGCAAAGCTTGGGAAAACATGTATGAGCTAACATCATGTTTTGGTCTCACGCTGACGGTGGCCTGGATCAGGTCAAACCGAACCCACAGAAAGACGACATCAGACCCGGTGATGCTGCACCTGGACGGGCGCCGTGACGTAAACCAGGCACCACAAACTCAGCAAACTGAGCACCAGTTTGACGTGTGACTTCCTGTTTTACTTTTACTGTAAGTTCAAAGCAATCAGGTCTTAAAACTGCCTGATGTCCACCTCAGAATCCTCAAACCTGATCTGAGGTTCAGACCGGACACACAGTTGAGGTTACCTGTTCATTTATAAGTTCTGCTCTCTCTTGTTGGGAGACCCCAGGCTGAGCACGTCTGTAACGTGGCAGCAGTTACCACGTGACTCTCACCATTTGTTCTGTAGAATCTTACCTGTCAAAGGTAAAGTCCAGCAGGTCAAGTCCACGTTCCTTCTGGATGTCCGAACTCGTCACCCTTTCATCAGGAAACTCGATTACTTGACCTCATTCTCTTGGTCATTGCCCAAAGGTCGCGGTGAAGTCTGAGGGTTAGACAGCAGATTATTCAGTAAACCAGAGCCTCTCCTTCAGACTTCTCCTCTTTCCACCGCCTGCATTAATGCTGACGTAGCTTGGATCTGCCTGTCAATGCTCCATCTTACCCCCAACTGTGGCCAAGATCCTCCAGATCCTTCAGCTGCTTTCCACGAGTTTTCCTGGCGTCCTGAAACCTTATTCTTATTAGTGAAGTCAGCATGTTCTCACATGTCTGTGTGGACTTGCTCTGGGTGCTTCACATGTAGTTTAGGTTGGACGATGAATTTCTGACGATAGAATCGGTAACGTTGGTGTGAACGGTCGCCTCTATGTCAGGGTTTAATCCCAGGAACACGTCCAAACCATTTCCTGTTTCCTGAGAAATACGATTTAAAACTTTTTTAAACATTCAGAACATGTTGGAATATATTTTAAAAAGTTTACATTCTTGAAACAGAACAGCAGGTGTGCACACACACACACACAGTGAGGTGAAAAAAGATGGAGCGAGGGATCATTGACTTCATTACTAACTCAGGCCTTTGCTCGGCTGACTCCAGATGATCTGTTTAAGCTCAATGGAACAACTTTGAAAACCCTAACCCAAAAAACACTAAAGAATCAAAAATACAAAAACTGGCACGACGAACAGGACGGGTAACGAGACGAGATACCAGGAGCACAAGACGTACAAGACAATCTGAACAGGTGGAGACAATCAGGGCGGGGCAGACAGTCAGACAGGCGGGAAACACATCAGGAAGTCAGGGTCTGAAATGAGAGGCGAGTTAGGGTTTCACAATAAAACAGGAAATGCACGACAAGACTTAACACATCAGACACGGCGGGACATGACATTGTACTTGTACCCCAGGACCGCCCCCGATGGCGTGCTTCTGTTCCGGGGACAGAACATTTTCAGGACTGATGTGTGACCGTGACAATCAGAACGTGCCGTGCTGTGATTGGCTCCTGACCCCGCACCCCTGAGCAGGATGAGCAGCCACGATGGGCAGAATACCGGAACATAACTTGTCATCGATGACAACAAACAGCAGATTTAGTCTGAGTTTCCTCTTTCTGCTGACGTGAGCTGACCATCGGTGGGACTCTTCATAACGAGTCGTCTGCTGCTGCGAGTCGGAGCAGTTTCAGCTCGGTGACTGCGTGACTGCAGCAGGACAACAAGCAGCCTTCAAACTCGCCTCCTGAATTCAGCGTCTGCTGACTGGCTGGAGAAGCTGTTTGCTGAAACTGTTTCCATGACAATGAACCCGTGCTCGATGTTGTTGATCAGGATGTCTCAGTCCAAGCTGAAGCTCGTGAAATTCATACAAATCTATAACAACAGGTAATAGAACCGTTCTCCAGCGTGCAGAGGATCATGATCAACTCCACTCAGCCTTCACATTTCACTCTGGCTGCCTACTTCGATGCTGGAACTTTTAGGTACTTCTATTTCATGACCGTCATGTGTTTGTATATTTTCATTGTCAGCGTCAACCTGCTGCTCATCGTGGTGATCTGCATGAACAGAAGCTTACATGAGCCTATGTACCTGTTCCTGTGCAGCCTGTTTGTGAATGAACTGTATGGTAGTACAGGCTTGTTTCCGTTCCTTCTGCTGCAGATTCTCTCTGACGTTCACACTGTTTCTGCTTCCTGTTGCTTCCTGCAGATCTTCTGCGTACACTCTTATGGAGCTGTTGAATATCTGAACTTAGCCATCATGTCTTACGACAGATATGTTGCGATCTGTCGTCCTCTGCAGTATAACACACGTATGACACGTAATAAGATCGCCCTGCTCATTGCTGTCTCGTGGTTCTATCCTTGTTGTGCGATGGTTGTTTTGCTGTCTTTGACTTCTCCGTTGCAGCTGTGTGGAAACATCATTAACAAAGTTTACTGTGACAGCCACTCAGTCGTCAAGCTGCCGTGCTCCGACACCACCCTCATTAACTTCTATGGACTCGTTGCCACTTTTGGCACAATCTTTGGTGCTTTGCTGTTAATCCTCCACACGTACGCGAGGATCCTTCAGGTGTGTTTCTCTGGCTCTAAGCAGACGAGGCAGAAAGCCGTCAGCACCTGCACGCCTCACCTGGCCTCCCTGCTCAACTTCTCTTTTGGGGCTTGCTTTGAAATATTACAGAGCAGGTTCAACATGAACTTTGTGCCCAACGTGTTACGAATTTTCTTATCATTGTACTTTCTGACATGCCAGCCGCTCTTCAACCCTGTGATGTACGGCCTCAAACTGTCTAAAATCCGTGACACGTGTAAGAGTTTCATATCAAAATCAGATAATTAATGTGCAGACTATTAATAAATGTCCAAGAGGTTTTCTTATCGCGTCACTTCAGTCACACCTTTGTAGTATTGTGACATAGAACTGTGCTCCGGTTTCTAATGAGACACAGAGAGAACATTTATTTACTTCAACATCACTCCTGAGAAGACGTGCGACAGGTGTAGAAACAGTCGTGTGCAACACGGCGTGTATTAACTGACAGGAAACTAAACGTACAATTACACCGATATACTTTATATTTATATCACATTATGTATTTAACCAACGACAGATACACGTCTCTTTGTACTTTATACACGGCCTTTGTATTTGACACATATTGATATCTGCACACATCACCATTCAGCTGTTTTAGTGGACACATCTTTTTAAAAAAATCTGTTTTTATTCATTTCGTTTTAATCACGTTTTGATCTGTTTCCTTCCTCTTCAGTCTGCTTCTTGTTTGGCTTTTATATGAATTCATAAAGATCTAAAATCAGATCTCTGCCTTCCTCAGCTGTGATGACCACACTGTTAATCTGGATCACAGACTCGTTTCCTCCACGTGAATTTAAATACAATAATGTGAAGCTGAGGCCGCTTTGTCCTTCATCTTTTTACTAAACAAAGAGCCACGCTACGCTGCACTCTGTAACTTCATTTCAATATTTGACTTAAGATTTAAGGAGCTGGAAACAAACTGTGGTCAGATGACAGAATACAAAGATAAATATCATCATTTCAGATCGTAGAATTGCCGCTGAATGCACCGCAGTAGTGTGTGAGTCTGCTGCTTCGTTCACTGTGTGACTGTAAAGTTACTCACAGACAAACTGTGTGTAGTTTCACAGAGTTGTGGTTTTCTCTTTTACTTCAACAAAAAATAAAACACAATGCATTGATGTGATATCAGCGGCTCTGCGCGTGCTGCGTTCAGGGACTGCTCGTAAGAATGTGTCAGTCTGTTTATGATGATGATGGATTTGTTGATGGATCTGGACTGACTGCATTAATACTACAATCCTCGGTGCTTCCAGTTTTAGCTTCTTCTGGTTTGTTTTCTGGGCTCAAACAGACGAGACAGTCAGCACCTGCACACCTCACCTGGCCTCCCTGCTGGACTTTTCCTTGGGGCTTGCTTTGAGTTATTCCATGCAGCTTTATAATGTTATATAATGTAATGTCTAAATCTGTCGTAAGCAAAAGTCATCAAACAAATGAGCTTTCATTTCATCAGCCCTTTACACCGCACCTGTTCTGCTTGTGTGAACTGAGGCTCACACAAACACAATAAATCTATACTGATGTAGAAAAGGTAGTCTGCACCACACGGTGTCAGAAGTGAGCTGAATGTCTTTAATGTAAAGTGAGAACTCGTTGTATTCAGACAGATTAGAGTGTGTGTCATAAACCAATGATTGTTTCCTGCCTCTGCAGTTTGACTCTGAACAGGAAGCTACAGTTTCTGACATCAACAAGGCCTGTGGAGCTTTTCTCATTCATTTATTTCACTGTTAATGTTTCCAGCCTCCTCAGCCTGTTTCCTGCGCTGCTGTGACCCGTTCTCCTCGACGAAGACCTTTAATGACCAAACAGCAGTCGACTGAGTCAGTGTCTCAGCAGCAAACATAAAGTCAGACCAGCCGCTTTGACTCCAAACCAACTGAAATCATTAATAACTCATCACATCAGGTGCGTCAGGCGGAGCAGGCTGATCCAATCACATGGAGATCTTACTCCTGGACCTGAACCATACTGTACTGAAGTGCACACATAGATTTTATTGGACTATTTCTAGTGACAAACCGAGATAAAACAGTTTTTTTTAGCAAGTAAATATTCTTAATTAGCCAGTTTTCATAGAATTCATACAAATTCAGTAAATATGAGAACATTAATATTTATTTTATTTCTATGAACTTTCTATACTGTCAGGTAGTTTTGGTCTTTACAAATGCATCATCTGTAGTAACTGTAGTGCTGCAAAAACCAATGGTGGACAAAGTATCAATATAAAAGTAGCAGATGGAATGGAAATTGGACAGTAGAAATACCTCAAACGTGTAGATGTACTTCAGAGCTGCACATATCCACGTGTAGTACCTGTATATAAGTGTTAAAGTAAAAGAGTGAAGTGCCGGGACAAGCGACAACGGTTTATTATGGGGGAATGTAAGATTTCCCTAATAAGATGGAAGAGCTGACGGCGCTAACCAGACCGAGGGACTGTTTGACACCACAGACTGGGAAGTGTTGTGCAGTCCTCACGGGGAGGACATGGACAGTTTGACAACATGCATCTCGGACTACATTAGCTTCTGTGTGGACAACACTGTGCCGACCAGGAAGGTGCGGTGTTTCCCAAATAACAAACCCTGGGTGTCCCCTGAACTGAAAACCCTACTGAATGAGAAGAAAGGGGTTTTTAAGTCTGGGGACAGAACTGAGTTGAAGAGGGTGCAGAGGGAGCTGAAAAGAGAGATCAGGAGAGGCAAAGAGAGCTACAGGAGGAAGCTGGAGGAGCGCCTGCAGGGGAAACCATCTCAGGCCACAGCAGTGACAACGACAGGGGCCCAGAATCTGCCCAGCCCAACCCAGCCCCCCTCCTCCCCCAACAGGAGCCACCCCCCTGCCCCCCACCTGGCCTCTCCATAACAGCGGATCAGGTGAGGAAGGAGCTCAGGAGAACAAAGATGAGGAAGGCCACTGGCCCTGATGGCATCAGCTCCAGGCTGATCAGGTACTCTGCAGATCAGCTCTGGGGGGTCGTTCAGAACATCTTTAACATGAGCCTCAGCCTGGAGAGAGGTCCTGCCCTGTGGAAAACCTCCTGTGTGGTTCCAGTGCCAAAGACTGTGCATCCCAGGGAGCCCAACCACTCCAGGCCTGTAGCCTTGACTTCCCACCTGATGAAGACACTGGAGAGGATACTCAACCATCTTCATCACCTGGTGGGCAGCGAGCTGGACCCCCTACAGTTAGCATATTGTCCAGGCTTTGGTGTGGAAGACGTCATCTACCTGCTCCATCGCTCTCTTTCCCACCTGGACAGCACTGGTAGCACAGTGAGGATCACTAACTTTGTCGACTGGTGTGGACTAAACCACCTGCACATCAACACCAGCAAGACCAAGGAGACTGACTTCTGCAGGAAAGCACCACAGACTACACCGGTGTGCATCCAGGGTTTGGACATTGAGATCATGGAGGAGTACAAATACCTGGTGTCCACCTCAACAATAAACTGGACTGGTCCACTAACACTGATGTCCTGTACAGGAAGGACCAAAGTCGTCTCCATCTGCTGAGAAGACTGAGGTCCTTTGGAGTCTGTAGGACATTACTGAGGACTTTCTATGACTCTGTGGTTGCATCTGCAGTCTTTTACTCAGTGGTCTGCTGGGGCTGTGGAAGCTCTGAGAGGGACAGAAAGAGACCTGGTTCTGTCCTGGACTGTCCTCTGGACACCACTGAGGATGTAGGTGAGAGGAGGATGTTAGCCAAGCTGACATCTACCACTGACAACCCCTCCCACCCCCTGCACGACACGGTGGGGGCCCTCAGCAGGTCCTCCAGTAACAGACTGCTGCATCCACCCTGTAAGAAGGAACACTACCGCAGGTCGCAGGTTTTCCACAGCTATTGGGGCAAATACGTATTTTTTACACATTTTTTTTATATTTTTTTCTTTTACATCGTCAAATTTCATTTTGCTTGTATAATATGTATATATATATATATATATATAGTCTACTTTTCTTTATCTCTGTTGCTGTTTTTCTTCCCACTGCTGCTGTGATGCCCAAATTTCCCCGGCTGGGGATAAATAAAGTTTTATCTTATCTTATCTTATTTTATGGGATGAAATGAGCCAGAGCTCGATGCTCAGTCCATGGTTTGAATTTGGGGGGGGGGGTTTACTCTACGTTGTGCAGGCTTAGAACTTAGATGTTGTTGTCATTCAGTCTTTTATTCTTGTTTTAAATCAATAAATTGTGATTTGGCTCCAGAGTTGTGGTTTGACTTTGTGTTTTTTATCTTTGGATCACAGATTTTGCATTCAGGACTGATAATAGATCAGATAATGGCAGTGTGGGTTCCCACAGGAAGCAGAAGGATTCCTAAAGCAGTTTTTTACAAATAGAAAGTATCTCACAGAAACACGTTGAGCAGCTGTGAATAAATGACTCATATCCTAATCTCTGCTGTCGGGCTGATAAAAATAAAACCCTGGAGGAAGTTTCAGGAGAGGATGTGGAGGTTTGGATCTGATCCTGCAGAACTCAGGTCACATGAAAAGGTCCTGAAGAACTGTGACAAAAGGAAGGAGCCAAGTGAACAGCTGCTGCTGGTCTGTCTGTTCACCTGTCTGTCTGTTCACCTGTCTGTCTGTCTGTTCACCTGTCTGTCTGTTCACCTGTGTGTTCACCTGTCTGTCTGTTCATGTTCAGTGAGTCGACTGCAGGTTCAGGTTAGCGTAGTTAAACTACAGGTCACATCTACTGAACCAATCACATATGTAAAATCAATCTCATGTACTTTCAGTGGCTCATTTACATTCACAAGAAAACAGGAAAATCTGTTGGTTGGCTGCTAAAACTAACAGCCGACATTTTTAATCATACTTTTACACGTAACTCGTATTTTGGACAGTTTGAGGCCGTACATCACAGGGTTGAAGAGCGGTGGGCATGTCAGAAAGTACAAAGATAAGAAAATTCGTAACACGTTGGGCACAAAGTTCATGTTGAACCTGCTCTGTAATATTTCAAAGCAAGCCCCAAAAGAGAAGTTGAGCAGGGAGGCCAGGTGAGGCGTGCAAGTGCTGACGGCTTTCTGCCTCGTCTGCTTAGAGCCAGAAAAACACACCTGAAGGATCCTCACGTAGGTGTAGAAGATTAAAAGTAGAGGACCGAAGACTGACAAGGAGCTAACAATGAGGCCATAGATGTTGTTGAGTCTGGTGTCGGAGCACGCCAGTTTCACAATGGAGTGGTTGTCACAGTACACCTTGTTAATTGTGTTTCCACACAGCCGTAAAGGAACAATCAAAGGCAACGTAGCGACATTCACAAGAAATATGAGAAACCATATCAGAGCAACAAGGATGGCAACTTTGTTAGCTGTCATACGTGAGTTATACTGCAGAGGACAACAGATTGCCAGATATCTGTCGTAAGACATGACGGCTAAGTTTAAAAATTCTATACTTCCATAAGAGTAAATGCAGAAGATCTGCAGGAAGCAACAGGAAGCAGAAACAGTGTGAACGTCAGAGAGAATCTGCAGCAGAAGGAACGGAAACAAGCCTGTACTACCATACAGTTCATTCACAAACAGGCTGCACAGGAACAGGTACATAGGCTCATGTAAGCTTCTGTTCATGCAGATCACCACGATGAGCAGCAGGTTGGCCACAAGAATGAAAATATACAGAGACATTACAATCATGAAATATAAGTATTTAAACAGCCCGGTGTCAAAGTAGGCAACAAGAGTGAAAGATGACACCTGAGTGGAGTTTGTCATGAGCATCCGACTGGTTCGCTATAACTGGACTCTGCACACAAAGCAACAGTTTAGCTGCATGTTTGTTGTGGACTTACTGGGTCTTACTGGTTATAATGTGTGTGTTCTAAACATCTGCTTGTTCTGCCACATGTGCAGCTCACACATCAAGCACGTATTAATGGAGGGCAGCATGGTACTGAACAGATTCATTATAACAGATGGAATTCAGTCAAACGGCCCCAAACGAACCGTTTCCCTTCAAAATCACCATAATGCTTCGGTTACAAATGACAGAAATAAGGTGGTAACCTCGTCTGTTGTCCTGCTGCTGTCGTGATGTGAGTCCCTCCTCCCTCAAACTCTGTTTTAAATCTGATGGAGGACACCCAGCGTGACCTCATCAGAAAACATTAATGATGGTTTCTCAGGTTTAATCAGTGTCAGCAAAAAAAGAGCAACTATGTAGAACATCGGCCGTTACCCAGAACACAAGAAATAATAACAGCTTCCCTCTATGTTCTTAAAAAACATGTTTCCATCCATCATGTACGACCATTCGTCCTGTGGAGGGTTGTGGGGGCTGAGGCTGGGTGCTCAACAGGCAGCCATTCACGCCCACATTAACACATATGGACAGCCACCTACGTGTCTTTGGTCTGTTGAAGGTAACCATGGCAACCAGAGGACAAACACGCAAACTCAAACAATGTCTCACAGAATGCACTGAAGGTATATGAGGTGAAACATCATTTTGTAGATATTCACATCTGGAAACCCAGAGTCCATTAGAAACAACTTGACCGTGCAAAGTTCTGGCAAGCTCAAACATTAATATTCTTTTCAGGTGGACTTTAACAGCAACTGATTTGGAAAGGTACATTATAAGGTACCTTCAATGTAGGAGTGGGCAGGGACAATCCAGCTGCACAGCACAGACCACTCTGGAGATTACAGACTGTAGAGGAGAGTTGTGCAGTCTGCAAAGTGAGAGGAGTATAAGTTCAATCAAATCAGGACGTGATGTTCATGTACTACTCGTCCCAGTAGTAATGTGGCAGAGAAGCTGGGACAGGTGTCCAACAAAGGACCCAGAAACTCCCGATACTCCAACTCACTGTTTTTTTTTTGTTCTTTTTGGTTGTTTTCCTGTTTTGTTTGCTTCTTGAAGGAAATGTTAGAAGAGGCTATTAAATCTAGTCTGTGGTTTAGGCCTCCACCTTCAGCACCCTCTAAACTTTCTACCCCCTACCCGAGAAGGGTTTGTATTCCCACCCCGCTTTTATTGGTGCAGTTGGTGAGAGGCAGGGGTAGATGATGGTAGTGTGGCAATCAGCAGTTACATGTGGCATCTAGGCCTGTGCTAGCATTGTAGCAGCTAACAATAGCTAAAGCGGTGGTAGTATGATAGTATCTTAGCAGTTAGCATCGGCATCTAGCAGTTAACATTAACAGTATAGGTGAATCTAGCTGTATTGTCGTCTTCTGTTCCTCTTAGCAGGTAGCGGTTAGCACTTAACATTAGCATTAGCTAAATGGTAGCATTGGAACTGTATTGTCTTCCTCTGTAATTCTTAGCAGTTAGCATTAGCATTAGCTAAATGGTAGCATTGGTACTGGCCACTACCTGGAGCATCTCTGGGTCAGTTGAACGTGGTGGTGCTGTCTGGATTGTGTAGGAGCAGTGTGAACTGGCACTAGGGGGGGTGACTCTGGGACGCCAGAGTTCACTGCCTAACCTCCTGGAGGTGTCGTGGGACTAAGTAGGCGAAACACCGTTGAAGGGAGGTACCCACCTGATGACCCCCAGAGACGTGTTAGGAATCACTGCTCTTTGGCAGGTATAGAGGCAGATTAGAGCTCCAAGGTTCTTCACTGAGAATGAATCCTCTTTTTGAGCACAAGGATCTTGTGTTTAAATTAACACTGATGTGTGCTGAATTACACCATCTGTTCTTCACAAACATCGCTATGCCTCCACCCTTCGTCTTACCGCACTCCGTCGCTCGCCTGTCCGCTCTCAGCAGATGAAAGTTGTCCAAAGTGACGTGCGTGAGTTCATTCAGCGACGTCTCCGTGAAGCACATGATGCTACACCCCCGATGCTCCCGCTGCAGTCTGGTTAGCGCACAAAAAACAGAAGGAAAACAAAGCTTTGTTTGACCTCTCTGCATATCACTGACTGTTATCTGTTGTTCTTTTTTTAACGTGGCCTCATTCCCAGAGCGTGAAGTACCTACGCTTTGTCACACCTGTTTGCCTCTCATACAACACACAAGGTACCCTTCAGCATCTGTACGAGACCTGCACCTGGCTTCCATCCAGGTGTCGCCTGAGAAACCAAAAGTGAACAATCTTTCCGTAAACATGACCAAATAATTTGGATGCCTAAACCAACCTGCGACCGTTTCACAGCATTAACCAGGTGTTCGGCTTCCTGGCGGGAAGGCTTTGTGTGTCACTGGGATTCGCTCTGAATGTCTAACATGGCTGTGGATGGGTTTACAGTGTCCATAGTCAAAAGCTAGTGCGTCTCATACTGAAGCTAAAGGGCACCTTGTGTGTCTCTGTGAGGCTTCGGGGGTCGTGTGGTACTTGGTGCTCTGGGAAAGAAAACAGGCGACTTTTTCCTGACGTTAATTAACCGTCGTAGCTGGAGACTGACACGTGTCTCATTGAACAGGACAGAAGACACAGCGAGGCTGATGAAGTTCTGATGACCACCTGTTCACCTGAAGAGGCGTCCAGACAAGAATGAACTCGTTAATAAAACTGTTTCATATTTATTTGCTAGTGCTGGAGAGTTTTTTAAATAATGTAAATATAAGTATAGAATATAAATATATTGAGGGCGGGGGGAGGTGGGGGTGTGAATATAACGGTAACTGCAGCAGATCCAGCTGTGTCGCGTCATCAGAAACAGACGTCGCTCCGCGTGACGTGTCAGAGGAAAGGACGTCTCAGTTCCAGTGTCCTGGAACATATTTCCTCGTTCCTTCTCTCCTTACGTGGTTTCCTTGCGTCCTTCCCTGCGTCCCCGGTGGGAGGGACTAAGACGCAAGTGAGGGAAACGTGGATGCAGTTTTGAGAAATGGGATGTGCCCATCGACAGTGAGGTGAGTCTGCAGAGGTGGGTGTCGACCATGAGAAGTTTAAAAGAGGAGCAGAGTTTCATCGGGGTCATGAGGCTTCACGCCTTGTCACCAGTAATAACTAACAAACCTTTACTGACTCTGAAGAGAGAAGGTGTTTCATTTTGGAGACGTTTTTCATGCTGACTTCTGTTTATGCGTGCTTGATGTTTCTGCTGCATGTTGTGCAAAACAAGTGCAGCTTTAAACCAGTTCAATGTCCAAAATCTGGAACCAAAGGTCAGGGAAGCAGAACCGCTCGTCCGTTTCCACTCTGAACGAAAATGATGCTCATGACAAACTCCACTCAGGTGTCATCTTTCACTCTTGTTGCCTACTTTGACACCGGGCGTTTGAGATACTTCTGTGTCATGATTCTAATGTCTTTGTGTGGTTTAATCTTCTTCACCAACATGTCCCTCATCGTGGTGATCTGCATGAACAGAAGCTTACATGAGCCTATGTACCTGTTCCTGTGCAGCCTGTTTGTGAATGAACTGTATGGTAGTACAGGCTTGTTTCCGTTCCTTCTGCTGCAGATTCTCTCTGACGTTCACACTGTTTCTGCTTCCTGTTGCTTCCTGCAGATCTACTGTGTTTACTCTTATTCAACTGTAGAGTTTTTCAGCTTAGCCGTCATGTCTTACGACAGATATGTTGCGATCTGTCATCCTCTGCAGTATAACTCACGTATGACAGCTAACAAAGTTGTGACTCTTATTGTTCTGATTTGGTTGCTCTCATTTCTTCTGAATGTTTTCACATTATCTTCGATTGTTCCTTTACGGCTGTGTGGAAACACAATTAACAAGGTGTACTGTGACATCCCGTCCATTGTGAAACTGGCGTGCTCCGACACCAGACTCAACAACATCTATGGCCTCCTTGTTAGCACTTTTTCAGTCTTTGTTCCTCTCATTTTAATCCTCTACACGTACGTGAGGATCCTTCAGGTGTGTTTTTCTGGCTCTAAGCAGACGAGGCAGAAAGCCGTCAGCACTTGCACGCCTCACCTGGCCTCCCTGCTCAACTTCTCGTTCGGCTGTGTCTTTGAAGTCATACAGAACAGGTTAAATATGAGCTTTGTGCCCAACATGTTACGAATTTTCTTATCATTGTACTTTTTTACATGCCCACCGCTCTTCAACCCTGTCATGTACGGCCTCAAACTGTCTAAAATCCGTGTTACCTGTACATTTCTGATCTGAAAATCATTCTATTCACGTTAATGCTAATCTCACAAATGTTCTTATATGATTTATGTTGTCAGACAGCTGCGGTTGTTTGTTCTAGAACTCTGTTTCAATGTGAACAAATAAAACACACGTCATGTGATTTCAGCCTGTTTGCTGTGTGAGTACAGGGACGTAACAGCCGTTGATACTGAGAACAAACAGTTGCAGACACTGTACTTCCTGTACTGGTACTTACGTTTGCAGTGACAAGGTGATCTTTCAAAGACTGAAAGCATATAAAGGTCTACTCCACCAGAGTTTGGACATGTTTGTGTACCAAAGGGAGGAAATGGAGATCAACTCTGAGCAGGTTGGTACATCATAAAGAGATCCCAGAGTTAATGACAGCTCTCTGTGAGCCCCCCCCCCCTCATGCTGTCATCACTTCCTGTGAACTCTGACGTGAGTCTGAGGAGGAACTTTGGTTAACAGGTGTGACAAACACCATTTTCAGATTAACATAGTACAGATGACAGAATGCCTGCCATGATCCATGTTAGAAATGGGGGGTGGAGAGGGGGGGTGATGCTTGATATACATGCTTATACATCAAATGACACACCATAACAAGCCTAACGTACAGAAAATGGTTCGACAAATTACACAAGTATTTGTCCAGAGTCCTTCCCTCCCACACAGAGAAAATTATCTGAAAAGCAACTCTTTCTAAGATGAAGCTCTTGGGGGGAAGGGGGGGAGGAGCAGGGATTATTTATCATTATACCATGGTCTGGGTGAATACTCGATGCTGATTGGCTGCTGGGTGTCCGTTAAAAAGTGTTATAGGACACCTGTAAAAGAAGTTCCGGTCAAATAGCCTGATTGTTCTAAATTATTGCGCTGGCTCAAACGCTAGTTGGTAACCGTGGCAACAGAAACTCAGAACATACGTTAACATGGACATCAACTTTGAGAGCTACCCTGCCACTGCTACAGACTGTTTAATGCGTCTGTCCAGTCGACTCAGGAAGGAGAATACAGTGCTGCCGGCGTTAATCGACACTTTAGAAACGTCAACATCATTAGCGACGCTGTGTTCAAGGGCAGTAATGCTGTTTTTAACTGAAGCGTTACAGAAAGAGAAGGAAAGACACCAGCTTCCACCATCCTCGTATCCCTGAGTCGGACCTGGAGATAATCAGATGTTCATCTGCGCTGTCTCCCCAGACGCCCCTCGGCCTCGTCAGGGAGGTGTGGTTTGACATCACCACTGACACCATTTAATGATCAGAGTGAGGCTGTTTCCTGCAATAAAAACGATTTAGGAACCTCTCTGTGGATTCTTTGATTCTTTGAAACAAATTTTCGCATCATCCTCTGGACAAACACGAGCGGTAAGAGGTGCACTTGTCCTCTGAAATGATACTTTGTAACGTAACATAACGTTAATCAATCACCTCACTTCCCTCCACTGATCAGGCCTAATATAAGAGCTGCGGCCGACTGAGCTGCAGGTTCTGTGGCCAGAGCTGGTTACCTTGGCAACGCGTCACAACGAGAGATATTAAATAGTCGCTCAGCCGCTTCTTGAGAAAAACTTTGGATTTTCACGGTAAAAAACAACATTAAGGTGTTCATAATTGATTTAATATTTTTTTTGTAAGTGACCATGGTATAAGCGGGATAATGCCCTTCGAGGTGTCCATTATCAGAAATTAATGGACGATGCGGAGGCGGAGGCTTCCGCCAGGCATTATCCCTTACGTCTCCATCTGTAGCGGTGTGTGGACGGGGCATCTTGGGGCATCAGGTGAAATTTAATCCACCTCTCTGCGCCCCATGTCCTCGTTGCCCCTTTGCAAACTGTCCCAACATTTCCAGTCTTCCCATTTCACAGCTACAGGTCTGATATGTCGGTCCTCGTCTTCCGCCACCTGAATCTCCCACTGCATCCATGCCATGATGCCCCTATGAAGTTGCATCCCTCCAGATTAACCTGGTGGTGCAACCCTGGCCCAGTCTCACCTGGTTCAGATTCCTCATAACGTCATCTTGCACGAGCTGTTCTGAGCAGTCCAAACAGACCTCAGAATGATAAACCTCGCAAACATGACGTGAGAGTGACTTGAATAAATCGAAAGATCTGCAAGAAGCAACGTGGCCTCAAGATCCACAAGACCAGGAAAAAATGTCTTGGCAGGGAACAAGGGGCACAAACAGGCAGAGTTTCCCCTCATGAGCTGGAGTAAGAGCAAAGGCCTTGCTTTCATTGATAAGACACGATAAGATTTGACATTACATGCTGTGACATCAGCTGATACGTCAGCCTCATGCTATTGGCTCAAACAGGTCGAATTATTCCAAACCATCCCTGTTTCATACTGAATCACCACATGAAATATATTCAAGGAAGGAAAACCGATGATGATGTGGAACAACTGGAATAAGCTGTGAAGAGGATTTGTGTTTATTTGGATAAAATCTGAAAAATAAAACCTTTAAATCTTTCCCTGTGATTCTCTTCACTCTCTAATCTTTCTGGTTTCCTGTCTGCAGGTGAAACAGCAGAAGGAAGCAGCATCTTTCCTGTGGTCACCTCACAGGAGCCACAACACCAAAACAAAGGCCCGAAGCTGCTCTGGTCAGTAACCGTGGCGACAGCGTGTCTTCGTCCTGAGTGGCCTGTTAGTGAAGCTCCGAGCCTCCCGAGCGTCCGAGTGTCCACACAGACTCCTCCGTGTTGTGTTACAGATGAAAATAGCTGCTGTTAATGAAGCTGATGAAGAGGAGCTCCAGCGGGGCTCATTACTGAGGACGACACAGTAAACATGATGAAATCATACATCAAGAGTCCCCGCTGTCCCCCGTCTGTCCACCAAACACCACACTGTGTCCCCAACAATGACCTGCAGGTCAGAAAGTCATCTTTAAAGCTATGGCTGACCTTACCTGGCTGATGAAACGTGTTGCCAGTGTGGCGTGTGGCGAACACATGATCCCTCCGGCAGTCAGACACCGAAGAACGACAGCAGGTGGTTCAGTGATACATGACACAGTCAGTTATTTATCTTATAACTGTTAAAATAATAGTCAGGTAAATAATCAATATCTAAAGATTCAAATTTCTGATCATAACATATCAGCTAACATCATTTTTTAACATGAACACTTGGAGAAGTTCCCCCGCAGTGAGGGGCCAACACATCTTTGATGTTCCGGACTGCAGCTTCTTTTCACTCTTCCACCAACATGACAGAGTATCAGCCAAACATATTTATTGATCCGACTCGAGTCAGCTGTGATGGCTTCGCTGCTCTTTCTAACAGTGGAGAAATCTAATGTGAGGTCACGTGTCAGGATCTGGTTTTAATAGTTGTGACATTTGGCTCATGTTCTGCTTTTATGTTCATGTAAGGTTTTTTAGATCTCAGTGACGTAGTACACGGTATCGCAGCCTTTCACACCATAAACGGTGAGATGCTCTGGAACCAGCTCTCCAAACTTGGGGTACCATTGAGGTTTCTCTCCATCCTGCATGATGGGATGTAAGCCAGAGATAAATCAGAGTCCTTCAAGGTCGCCGCTGAGGTGAAACGAGGCCGCTTCATGACGCGGTTCAAACCAAACTAAAGACCGGCAAAGATGTGGAACGCTCCAAAAACACCTGTTTGGATCACCCCACAGGTAAACAGGCTGATCAGAGAACTGGAGACAGGTGTGTCTCAGCGCTCCGCTAAGCACCGCCCCTCTCCTGCTCCAGCCTGAAACAAAAGAAACACACCATGGGTGTGAGGCCAACATCTCACAACCATAACAGACTTCATTCAGAACGGAGGACCAGGTGACCTCTCTGGACTCCACGGCTCCTTTGACCCTGAAGTTAAGAGCTGCATCGACACAGCCTCGTTAGCTTTGGGTGACTCCACTGGGGGGGTTTATAAAAGAAAAACCTGAAGGTCAGCAGTAAGGTTGCCATAAATAAAACAGTATGAGCCTCCACTCCTGGGGAGCCTGGGTGGACCCCATGCAGACGTACATCACAAACTTTGATTTGAAGGCAATTCAACACAAACGAACAGTTGCTTGGCTGCCGGTAGCACCTCCTCCCTGCTCCTCCCTGCTCCTCGCTGCTCCCCGCTGCTCCCCGCTGCTCCTCGCTGCTCCTCCCTGCTCCTCATTGCTCCTCACTGCTCCTCCCTGCTCCTCGCTGCTCCTCCCTGCTCCTCATTGCTCCTCACTGCTCCTCACTGCTCCTCCCTGCCCCTCGCTGCTCCTCCCTGCTCCTCATTGCTCCTCATTGCTCCTCACTGCTCCTCCCTGCCCCTCGCTGCTCCTCGCTGCTCCTCGCTGCTCCTCATTGCTCCTCACTGCTCCTCATTGCTCCCCGCTGCTCCTCGCTGCTCCTCCCTGCTCCTCATTGCTCCTCGCTGCTCCTCCCTGCCCCTCGCTGCTCCTCGCTGCTCCTCGCTGCTCCTCATTGCTCCTCCCTGCTCCTCATTGCTCCCCGCTGCTCCTCGCTGCTCCTCCCTGCTCCTCATTGCTCCTCCCTGCTCCTCATTGCTCCTCGCTGCTCCTCCCTGCCCCTCGCTGCTCCTCGCTGCTCCTCGCTGCTCCTCGCTGCTCCTCCCTGCTCCTCACTGACCACATTAGCAACAAAAAGGCAGTAATAACTTAATGCCATTCGTTTAAACGAAGTCATGAAATAATCTGAGAGACATTCAGAGGTTAAAACATATATTGTCAGTTTTATGGAAACAAATGTGAGCACACAAACGAGCAGCAGTTTATCTTCAGTCATTGAGGCTCCTTCTGACCTTCATGGTAAAACCTTTGTCTCTCCAGCCAATGGCAGCATCAGACAGAGACTATTAAAGCGCTGACTCAGCGCTCAGTAGGACCAGGTGGAGGTGGAGGTGGAGGAGCAGCTGACATCAACCTGCAGACTGATGAACTCCCAACAACAAGTGAAACCTGCTGAGAGCTGAACTGTGAGCAGCTCATCAGGTCCAACACTTCATGTCTGAGTCCTGAGAGCTTCAAACCAAAGAAAAACACATTTCACACGTTTATTATACTGTCATATGTTTTGATTGCAGTTTAATTATCTCTCTGTAGTTTAATTATCTCTCTGCACTCACTGAATCTTTGCATTCACTCATTATGTTTAAAAAACTGAACAACCTGAGGAGAGGCGATCCAGCTGCACATCAGTGAGGTACGTTTGTCGAGGGGTCGTCTTTCCTTTGGAGAATCTGTTTGCTGTTGAGCCGCTTCGAGGTTCGAACGTTTGCTGAGATAAATGTGGAAAATGTGTTTGCACAGCTGCTGTCAGGTCGAGTCAGACTCAACATTCACAACATTCCTCACAGATCCTTACAAACTGTACGACACACAGATCCTGTAGGGGTATGCCTCAGGAAGAGGGACCCCCCCACAGTGACAGACAGACATGAACATGGAGGTTACAGTTTGGAGAAGCACAAAGACGATGTCTGGAAAGTCAGAATAATAATTTAGAGATTCAGGTAGAGTTTGGGCCTAACATGACGAGATCATCTTCCTCATCTTCATCATCTTCAGCTTGAAGTAGATTTGTTTTAGATTTGTTGGATTTTCTGCCAAATAAATATCCAGCAGATGTCAGCAGGTAGCGCCGCAGTGTTGTTGCTGCTCTTAGTCAAAGGACAGAACTAAAGGTAATGACGGGTACTTTATAACAAAAGCAGCTGAGCTACAAAGACGTTGAGAAGAGGAACCATCAGTCGGGGTTTTAGTCTGAAAACAGGCCTGTGAGATTTTCTGAAGACCCTCTGAAAACTCGAAGGGGGACAGATTTCAATTGAATTCATTGTTTTTTACTCGTTTAGTATGTTTGGGTACTCTGTAATAGATTAAGGCAATGTAATAAAACAGATCCTCTAACGGCCCATCAGGTACGTGCATCATGTAACTGTCAGCTGATCATAACGCTCGTTTATCCCACTGATGCAAAATATCAGTTATTATACTTTGATATATCTACAGTTCTATTTGTTTCTGTATGTTTTACTCAGTACTTACCTTCTGTCCCTCCATATAGAAATTCACTGATTGGTTCAGCTCTCTTCTCGGTTAATACAGTTCAACTTTTCATCATTTGAATTCAGAGTCAGAGAATCAAGAAGCTGTATGTTGTTTTGACTCCTCTTAGGTACATTTGTGGAAATTTGTGAGTTTAAGCTACAAAAATGAAATTAGATTTAAGTCAATCAGAGAATGAAAACAGGCTTCAGTCTTGTGGTTTGAATTTCGGCTCTTTCGTTTGCAGGACAATCATTCCTGAAGTTGTTTTTAATGTTCAGATCATTTGGTCTCCGTCTGTTTACAGGCTGAACTAAAACCCAGGAAGAGGTTTTATGAAGACCGGAGGATGGAGAACGTCTCCTCACACGAACATTTCATCCTGGATGGTTTCGATGACCTCGGAGCGCTGAGGCCCGTCCTCTTCATCCCTTTCTTCATCATGTTTGCCGTGTCGCTGTCGGCCAACTCCCTGCTGCTGTACGTCATCGTCTCTCAGAGGAGCCTCCACTCGCCGATGTGCATCCTCATCGCCGGCATGGCCTGCGTGGACCTGAGCCTCCCGCTGTTCTTCGTCCCCAACATGCTGCTGAGCTTCCTGTTTGACTGGAGGGGAATCTCTCTGATTGGCTGCCTGGTTCAGATGCACTTCATTCACTTTGTTGCATCTTTTCAGTCCACGTTGCTGGTATGGATGGCGCTGGACCGCTACTTCGCCATCTGCACGCCGCTCTACTACCACGAACGCATGGCGTTACCCAGATTCCTCAAGTTTGTGATCCCCCTTGTGCTCAGAAATGTCGTCATGGTCACACTGTTTGTGGGTCTGGCAGGAACGCTATCATTCTGCGCTGAAAATGTGATGAACCACTGTTTCTGTGAGCACATGGCGTTGGTGGAGCTGGCCTGTGGAAGCACCGCCATCAACAACCTCACAGGGTTGTTGACTTTGTTCCTCAATCCTGTGGCCGACTTCATCTTCATCGCTGCCTCTTATGTGGTGATCTTCAGCTCCGTGCTGAGGTCCGGCAGGTCAGGGGTCAAAGCGCTCCACACCTGCATCACCCACATCCTGGTCATCACCGTCAGCCTGACCATCGCACTCGTTGCTTTCCTGTCGTATCGGATCAGAAACGGTCTTCCTGCAGCCGTTCGGGTTTTCTTCAGCATCATGTACGTGTTGTTCCCGAGCTGTTTCAACCCGATCATCTACGGGATCAGAACCACAGAAATCCGACAGCAGATCCTGAAGACGCTTTGTCTGAACTGTGCACCGTTCTTAGGGAGCTGCCAGAAATCTGGAATGTAAAATGGCTCCATCAGAGGGAAACCTGTTTCTATGAGGACAGAAGTTAGCAATGACAAACATGAAAATATTTATGGTCCATTAAAACAACGACACACCAGTTTAAAGTGATCTGATCGCTGCTCCATTCTCTCCTTTTGGGGAGTTGCAGGATTGAGGATACGCAGGTGAAGCTTTATTCCTGGATTTCTGTGAAAAGCACGAACTGTCCCTCACAAACATGTTTGAGCAGAAGGTTGTTGGAAAGTTCAAGAGCTGGAGTCCTTTTTAACTGCTGCTCCTCAACAGAGCGAACATGAACTTCTGCAGACCTGCCGCCCTGTGCCTCACTGAATCCTGGCTCCGTGAGCAAGTCCAGCTGCTCCGAGCTGACCACGTAGTCCAGCTAACAGACGAGGGCAGAATCTGCTTCTGCAGAAATGGAGGTTGGTGTTCAGATACCACAGTGTTAAAGAAATCATGGACTCCTCACTTAGAAACCATTTTCATAGACCCAGTTTATTCACCACTGAGTTTTCCTTGTTCATTCTGGTTGGTGTTCACATCAGGCCTGTGTTAGTGAGGCGTGAGCACACCTGGCTGACCAGGTAGCTAATGTGGAACACAAACACTCCCTGCTCATTGTTCTTAGAGAGTTTAACAGAACAAACCTGAGCCATGAAGTAGGCCGACATCCTCACCACATTTAAGAGCAGGCTAAAAACATTCCTCTTTGATAAAGCCTACAGTTAGGGCTGGCTCAGGCTTGCCTTGGACCAGCCCCTATTCATGCTACTATAGGCTTGGTCTGCCGGGGGACTTCCCATGATGCACCGAGCTCTCCTCTCCTCCCCCCACTCTCAATCTGTACGTATTCACGTCCCATTAATGCATCTTACTGACTTGTTGTCTTCCCGGAGTCTTTGTGCTTTCTAATCTCACAGGTTCACATGGATCACAGCTGGGCCTGGACTGTGGATCATGGTTGATAAAGCTCTCACCGTGGTAACAACATCCACTGCAAGCAGTATTATTAGAACTATTATTATTTGATTCGTAGTATTGTTATTATGTACATATTAATATATACTTAGAGTATACAGTAGGGATGTAATCATACAAACAACTCACGGGACAATAAAACCTAATAATAATATAGTCTACAATTCAATATTTATTGTCATATTAATGAAAGAAAGTGAGAAGAAAAATTACTTGAAAAATGTCTTTATTGAGTGTATAAAGCATTTTTTCATTCATAATAAATGAGTTTTTAACTTAAAGTGCTTCTGCTTTCCTTCTTTCATAAAATAAAATAAAAGTAGCCGCCAGACCGAAGCGTGTGCTGAAAACTGACATGAAATGTCTTTGAACCGAAGCAGCCGGCAGCAGCAGCCTTTTAGAAAACCAATGTTCCATCAGACGACCAGGTCCACGACCAGTTCATGTCCTGGCAGGTTTAACTGTCTCTGATTGGTGGTCAGTGGTCAGGTAGTTGAACAGAGGTGAAAAAACGCAGCTGTACACCTCACTCGACCAATCAGACGGCTGCCGCGGCCTACATTCTAGCCCAGGTGTCACCAGGTGTCAGCCTCCTGTCTGAGCGTCTGTGCTGACCAACGGTCCCCCGTCTTTACATAAGATCCCCAACAGCTCACTGGTGCTGTGGACCTCCCAGTCTCCAAGAAACCCTCGACCACGGACCTGAATGAGGACAGGTGTGTGTATGGACAGGTGTACATGCACACTGTGATGAGAAAAAAGCTTTTTGCTTATAGCTTTTACTTCAACTCGTGGAAAACAACTTTGCTGTACTTGCATTATTTGGAGTTTCACCTGTACATAGGTGTTTATTTATGATACACACCTCCAGAACGACTGCATACTTCATGTCTTACTTTGGCTGTAATGTGACAAGGTGCTGGACTCGTGTCTGTAGATGGCAGCACCAGGTGGAGGGTATAAAGTGCTGAGTCGGCAGTTCAGCGGGGACAGGTGGATGGAGAGGAGGATGGAGGAGAGCCGGCCACTGACACACAACAGCTGAAACCCCAACAAGAAGTAAAGTCGATTTGTTTTCTGCAGAGCTGAACGAGTGAGCTCATGTCTGTCATGTATCTGGATTCTGATTCTGATCCGAGTGTTTGAATTCATTTCACAGATTTTTCAGTTTTGTGACTCTGAACACTCTGAAGAGAGAGTGAGGTTTGTCTGTTGAAAAGTTTCAGTGTTGTTTTTCACCTGTTGTTCTGCCTGATAACACTCCTTTTTCTTCTTTTCACTTGAGTTGAACTTCAGACCTGCAGATACTGAGTAAGCTGCAGGTGACCTTAGAGTCAGTAAGAGCTGTGAGATGTGACGTGTAAGTTACATATAAAAGTTGTTTTTAATGGAATTATAGAGACCATGTTTCAGGGTTTTTCCAGAGGAGAAAAAATGTCTGTCAAAGGAACAAAACACACGATAAAAAACCTCTCAGTCTTAACCTTCAGCTGTTTTTTCTTTTCTTTAATCAGGTGAAAACTGTGAAAGTATTTCAGTATTTTTCTGATGCAAATCACCTTTTTAAAAACTCTGTCGTGGAAATGTGTGAATGAAGATTCCACATGACTTGATTTGTTGTTGTTTCTCAGCTGATCAGGAACATTACTGATGCAGAAACATGAAGAACTGAATCTGTTCACTGTTCATTTGTTGTGTTCCTGTGATCATCCCAGCGTTCCTCACAGCTGCACCTGAACGTCAGATTATCTTCATTCTAACAGCTGACTGACATAAAAGGTGGTTTTGCCTTAATAATTATTGAGATGAATCGTACACTGTTTGTGCATCTTTGTCCTTGATGTCTTTAGCGCTGCTTCAACTATGAGCAGTGAGGTTTGACTGTA
Source organism: Chelmon rostratus (assembly GCF_017976325.1). Taxonomy (NCBI): domain Eukaryota; kingdom Metazoa; phylum Chordata; class Actinopteri; order Chaetodontiformes; family Chaetodontidae; genus Chelmon; species Chelmon rostratus. The sequence continues at coordinate 28,860,483 of NC_055664.1, read as the reverse complement.
GCTGAAAGTTAAAAACAGGTGCAGTCCCTCCCCAGGTGCTTCTGTTCCGGGGACAGAAAATGTCTCGTTTTCAGGACAAATATTAATCCTGAGCGTGTCTTTTTTCAGCTGTGTGTCAGACAGATTTCACAACACTTTCCCACCTGTGTGAATCAGCCAAGACTTACAACTCATGGACTGATGCCATGAAAGCCACAGCACAGGTGTACTGACAGCACAGGTGTACTGACAGCACAGGTGTACTGACAGCACAGGTGTACTGACAGCACAGGTGTACTGACAGAACAGGTGTACTGACAGCCAAGGTGTGCTGACGGCCCAGGTGTACTGACAGCACAGGTGTACTGACGGCTCAGTTGTACTGACAGCACAGGTGTACTGACGGAAGCTCAGCAGCATTTTGGCCCAGGCCTGCGTGGACCTGAGCCTCCTGCTGTTCTTCGTCCCCAACATGCTGCTGAGCTTCCTGTTTGACTGGAGGGGAATCTCTCTTATTGGCTGCCTGGTTCAGATGTTTTTCATTCACCTGCCCAGGTGTACTGACAGCACAGGTGTGATGACAGCCCAGCTGTACTGACGGCACAGGTGTACTGACAGTACAGGTGAACTGACAGTACAGGTGTACTGACAGCCCAGGTGTACTGACAGATCTTTACCTTTTGAAGCTGTAGTTGTGTGCGTGTGGCTCCTTTATATTTGGGTTACAGATGCGTCTTTGAAAAAGTGACTGAACATGTTTGTCCCTGTTTTCAGGTAATCCAGCTGAATCCTGGAGAAGGTTTTAGGTTTTAGGAGGAGATGGAGCCGCTGAGAGTCAACGTCTCCTCACACAAACATTTCATCCTGGATGGTTTCGATGACCTCGGAGCGCTGAGGCCCGTCCTCTTCATCCCTTTCTTCATCATGTTTGCCGTGTCGCTGTCGGCCAACTCCCTGCTGCTGTACGTCATCGTCTCTCAGAGGAGCCTCCACTCGCCGATGTGCATCCTCATCGCCGGCATGGCCTGCGTGGACCTGAGCCTCCCGCTGTTCTTCGTCCCCAACATGCTGCTGAGCTTCCTGTTTGACTGGAGGGGAATCTCTCTGATTGGCTGCCTGGTTCAGATGTTTTTCATTCACCTGTTAGGAGCGTTTCAGTCCACTCTGCTGCTGTGGATGGCGTTGGACCGCTACTTCGCCATCTGCACGCCGCTCCACTACCACGAACGCATGGCGTTACCCAGATTCCTCAAGTTTGTGATCCCTCTTCTGATCCGAAATGTTTTCCTGGTGTCAGTGGTTGTGAGTCTTGCAGGATCTTTGTCGCTCTGCTTCAGAAATGTGAACCACTGTTTCTGTGAGCACATGGCGTTGGTGGAGCTGGCCTGTGGAAGCACCGCCATCAACAACCTGGTGGGGTTGATCTCAGTGTTCCTCATCCCTGTGGCCGACTTCATCATCATCGCTGCCTCCTACATAGTCATCTTCAGCTCCGTGCTGAGGTCCGGCAGGTCAGGTGTCAGGGCGCTCCACACCTGCGTCACCCACATCGTGGTGATGTCCGTCAGCCTGACCATCATACTCACAGCCTTCCTGTCCTATCGGATCAGAAACGGTCTCCCTGCAGCCGTTCGGGTTTTCTTCAGCATCATGTACCTGTTCTTTCCGAGCTGCTTCAACCCGATCATCTACGGGATCAGAACCAACGAGATCCGACAGCACATCCTGAAGACGCTGACGTGTTTTTTCGCTTTGTCCAAACTGTGAGTTTCTGAGATGTGACATGTCTGCGGAAGGCTTCGGTCTACCAGGGAAACATCAAACAGGCACAATTTAGGAAAGGTACAAAGAAAACAGTGGTGGAAAGTCAACATTATGGTCTGTTTATGGTGGTTTTATAATGTACTGAGTCAGCATCTTGACTTCTGAAGACAGAAATATGAGACGTTCTCATAAGATTGAATCACATTTTACTTAATCATGTCTCACTAAGTCATAATTAGCCTTTCTTAGTCATTTTGCATCTTAAAGTCAAAATGTTGACTTCGTATCTTACTTAAAAAAAGACTCCTTTAACAATTTTGACTTAATCTCCACAAATTTAATCACTATCTCATAATTTTGACATTAAAGGTGTAATATGGAATAAATAGCCATCTGTCAAAGGTCATCGTCAGGGCAACCACTAACTGCTGCACACGATAATCTTTGCTGTAGCTATCAATGGCTGAAGCTACTCGCTACTACTAATTAGCTCAGTTAGCCATGCAGCTAGTGGCCCCAAAGCTGACAGGAGTCTCCCCGAACAGAGAGCTCAGAGCCGTGGGGCGTCGCTGGGCAACAATGGTTGATTTGAAAATAAGGAAAATTTCCCGGCGCCCCTCCCTGAACCATCCCACCACCCTGACCACTGTCCACATACTCCTTACAGGTAGGCAAAGGGACACACAGTGAACCCTAAAAGCACCAGCAGTAGCTTCTTTTAAACTATCCCAGCAGCATGGATCGAGGTTACCTCCTTCAGGAAGTGACTCCAGTCATGTGGTCAGAATCACCTGAAGTGGGACACGGTCAACATCCTGCATGTTAGAAACCAAAACACAACTTTGACTTTACTGAACACTGATTATTCCTGAGGGGTTTGAACACATCACTGACACTGAATGCTTCGGCTGTGACGCTGACTGCGCTGCTGACTGCTGGCGGGGTATGAAAACCCTGATCAGAGACAGAGTAACACCGTCAGTGGTGGAGCATGTTTCTGGGCCTCTCGGGGATCTTATGTTTGACAGATTTGACACTTTTCCCTCCGTGTGATCCACTGAAATCTGCTGCAGGATGCTGTTCTTCAGGAAGTGCAGGTACGCCCCCTCCCATCTCAAGAGACACTTGCACAGACATTTAGCCTTGCTGGCAGGTCCTCCGTCCCTCTCACGTTCTTTTTCTTCTTCTTTTGTGAACAGGAACCGTTTGTGTGAACAGCTAATGTTCGACACACTGCCACCTGCTGGACCGGAGGGGAATGTAGGAAACGCATACAGCCGCTGACACAAACGCTCAGATTCTCCTGAATGATTATTGACGTGTTGAGCAAGTTAAAAACGTCAGTAAGATGCAAACGATCAGTCGGGAGGTGTTAGAGGGACAGACATGAACATTAAAATCACCTAAAATTAAAAGCCAGAACTTGAAACAGGGGGGAGGTCAGAGAAGGAGGTTTTGTTCTGACTCTGTGGTCTACAGACGGCAGATAAGTTACCAGTTCAATCCGTCGCACTTCCAAGCTTTCCTGCTCTTCCTAAGCCCTTAGACTGTGAGACCTTCTTAAAGCCTCCCCCTTCACTGAAGGGGTCCATCTGTTATTTTTATTTGAGTGTTTTCTTCTACTCCACTTAGGACAGTTTGGGAGGCAGATTTGGGGATGGAGATCCCAGAGGATGTTTGGGGGGGAGCCATGAGGAGAGTACAAACTTCTTAGGCATACTTTCATGTGTTGAATATTACATCGAGCTCACTATACGAAGGCCCGGCTGGCTAAAATGTTCTCTGTGTCGTCTCCTCCGTGTGATCGATGCCAGCGATTTACTCGCACATGTTTTGGAGCTGTCCCTCTTTGACCGGCTTCTGGTCAGAGATATTTAGTACACTGAGTGAGGTGACAAGGAGGAACGTAGCCCCTGATGCTTTCACTGCTTTGGTCGGTGTGTGTCCTTCTCCTCTCTCACTTCCCTCAGACACATCTCTGCTGGCCAGAAGGCTGATACTGTTGAAATGGAAACCATCAGTCCCACCCACCTACTCAGTCTGGGTCAAGGAGGTCCTTTACTTCTTAAAATTAGAGAAGAAGATCAGGCTAACTCTGAGAGGAAAGGATGTCTGTTTTCAGAGAATGTGGAATCCCTTCAGTCTGTCAGATCACTGTGAGCTGATGTACACATGATGATTATTACTGTCTTTGTTTAACATGCTCTGCAAACTAACCAGCCATCCACGGGTTTCTTGCTGTTTCTGTTTAAATTTCAATCTGTGATTGTACAGGCCAATAAAACAGATTTAAAATAAATCAATAAATAAAAATAAAAGTTCAGAGCAGAGAAATGAAGCCGGAGAGCAGGTTTATATTCCTTCAGATCAACAACAAGAAGGAAAACTCAGCGGGAGAACACCTGGATTCAGCAACACTTCCTGTTTATTGAAGGAAAAATGTCTTGACAGAGACTTGAGGTCTTAGATGAGGATCTTTCATTTCAGCTCTGGTTGTGGTTTGAAGAGGAAACCTGATGGTTTAATGAGGATCAGAAACCTGGAACTAAACAGAAATCTCATTACAGCCGCAGAGTCCCACCACCCTGACTGAAGAGACTAATTAAACAGAGGACATAATTAATCCCAGCGTTCTTCACAGAGGAAACCGACTCTCTGTTTTGACCTCGGGGCCAATTAGCTTCAACAAGCCGCCGGCCTGAAGCGATGATTTCCAGTTCAACCCTGTGAAGATGCTCCTTCCTCTCATTCACAGATCACACGACGATGTTCGTTCCATTTCTCCGATGACGAGGAGAACTCACCTCTACCTGACAGGTACAGGTAAAATAAGCCTCGTTTGACCTTTGACCTTAGCACGGTGGACAGACACAGGTGGGACTGGTGACATGGTCACAGTCGCTGATGCTCTCTGTTCAGGTGTTTTATTTTCTTACCTGACGTTCGTTAAGCCGACACTCACAATAAAAGTCTTTCAAAGATCTGAAAGGTTTGAAATATTTAACGTTCAAAAAACCCTCGTCAGTCAAACTCAGGTCCCGCCCCCCACTGGGCCCGTAGCCAATCATGCTTTAGAGTAGTGGCCGCCCCATTAGCCGAACACACACACACTTTGGGTGGCCTGTTAGATTTGAGGAGTGGTGCTGCCCCCCCCCCCCCGAAATCAGGAAATATTTGACATTTTTGCTTCATCAGTGACTTGAATGATAAATCTGTTACTCAGAGACTAACTGTCGTCATAACGAGCGAAACATGTCGTAACATGTGACCATGAAAAATGTCACAAACGTTTCCGTCTGCAACGTTCAGCAGGACCAAAGTGAAGAGGAGTCAAAGCTGAAGGTCAGGACGTGGACGTCTGCTCTGAGGCCTAGAGTAAACGAGGTTCATTCATCTCCGGGGAACTTTCAGTCCATTTGCTTCTCCTCTAATTGGCTCAGGGACGCTCAAATTGGTTTAAACTGGTTTCAGCCAATCAGAGTGCTGCTGCGTTTGGGATCAGCCTTCCTGTGGGACGTTTGGACGTCAGGTATAAGATGAAGGGAGAGAGGACAGAGTTCTTCTCGATGACCAGCTGATGAACCACAGCAGGTAGGACACAGCACTCGTGTTCGGCCCGACAGCAACAACCTTCAGTGAAACCGGTCTAAACTGAGGAGGAGGAGTTTATGAAAGCGCCTTCCTGAACAGAGCAGTGACGGAGTGGAAAGGGACGACATGCAGCAGAGGGCTCCAGGTCAAGTGGAGACCGCCGGCGCCGCACGTAAGGACGCGTGTTTCTTATTAAAGTGACGTCATTGAGAAACTTTTACCTCATTTATACGTCAGACTTTCTTTCCTTCTTCAACCAAAATGTTCAAAAAAAAAATGCTGTTTAAGTCCACCGAATGTTAATGTGACGTTTGAGTAAAACACGATGTGTGTGTGAGTGTGTGTGTGTGTGTGAGTGTGTGTGTGTGTGAGTGTGTGTGTGTGTGTGAGTGTGTGTGTGTGTGAGTGTGTGTGAGTGTGTGTGTGTGTGAGTGTGTGTGTGTGAGTGTGTGTGTGTGTGTGAGTGTGTGTGTGTGTGAGTGTGTGTGTGTGTGTGTGTGTGTGTGAGTGTTTGTGTGTGAGTGTGTGTGTATTTATAAATCACAAAAATCTCCACTGTTTTTTGTTTTTCAGTAAGTGACAAACTATTTTTTCATGTGATTTGGGTGAAATTATAATATAAATGTTTAATATAAATGTTTAATACGGATACGGAAGTCCGTATAATTTAGTTTTTACCGTTTTCTCGTGATAACGCATTAAATTGTTTGGTTCTCAGCATAGACTGGTTCTCGATTTCGGGGTTTCTACACAGACAAATCGCTAACGAAGGCTAGTGCTAATTTAGCACGATGTAGCTTGATAAAGTGTTTATTAGCAGTGATGTGATGAGTGTGTTTACATTATGGCTAAGCATTGATTGTTTATGATGAACGAGACATTATGAACAACAACTTGTGTTTAAATCACAGTAACTAGCAAAGCAAACCTCGCTGTCAGACCTAACGAGCGCTGTTCCCTCTGCTCTGTGCTGCATTCACTCACGTCGACCACGTTTTGTTTTGTGACAGCTGTTTTTTAGACAGTTTTAATAGTATTTTGAGTATGTTTGTGCAAACATCTGGCCAAAACAGCAGCTAACAGTAAGACATCCTAACAAACGGCACGTTTACAATGAATAACTCCGGACCGGAGCAACACACAGCCTTCAGCGACGATGACAGAGACCGTTACGATGCCGAGGCCATTCCTGGAGGACTGACTGCAGCAGCTTCCTGACTAAACTGAGAGCTAACTGCAGCTGCCGTTGCTAACATAAAGTTAGCAGCGTCGGCGCTAATGTTAGCTCTGTGAGCACTCCTCTCTCCTGACTCGGCTCCGTGTTCCCTTGTCATCAAATTAACCGCCGTCCTGTTGGAGGCTCTGTGTGTAGGCTATACGGAAGCCGAGAACCAAATCATTTAATTCGTTATCACGGGAAAACGGTCTTTGTTATCTCGAGATAATGAAATAATAATTCGTTATCACGAGAAAACGGTAAAAAAAAAAAAAATTATACGGACCTGGCCGTTCTCGGCTTCCGTAGTTTAATATATATGTTTCACATAAATGTTTAATATATAAACATGTATGTTTAATATAAATGTTTAATATATATATTTATATTGATATATATGCATGCATATTGTTTATGTATCATATACCTGATGAAGATCTTGATGATCACACAGATATCAGCTCAAACATTATTTTAAATTAAACGACCCTTTCTGTTGAACTCACAGATCTGTGAATGACGCCTGACGATGCGAGCTCATTGGCTCCCGTGTCCCGGTCATCGCTGGCTGAACTGACGTGATGCTGCGTGCGATGACGGGGTTCGCCGTCTGAACCGGCGCCGCTCAGGTGAAGCCGGCGTCATGTTGGAGGCGTCGCTGAGCCGGAACTTCTCCCACAGCACCTTCGTGTTCAGAGGTTTCCCCGAGCTGCAGAAACAGCGGCGGCTGCTGGCGCTGCCGTTCTCCGCCTCCTACCTGTCGGCGCTGCTGGGAAACTCGCTGCTGGTGTACGTGATCCGCAGCGTGGAGAGTCTGCACAGCCCCATGTACCTCCTCATCTGCACGCTCTGCGTCGTCGACGTCCTCGTGGTGACCACCATCGTCCCCAACATGCTCCTCGGCCTCCTGTTCGACAGGGATGAAATCTCATTGGCCGGCTGCTTGACTCAGATGTTCTTCACTCACTTCCTGTCCTCACTGGAGTCAACGCTGCTGCTGGCAATGGCGCTGGACCGCTACGTGGCCATCTGCCAGCCGCTGCGCTACGCCAAAATCATCGACTCGTCCATGTTCGCGAAGCTCCTGCTGTTCGCTCTGGTCCGCAGCGGCTCCATCATGGCGACGCTGGTCGGTTTGGCGGGTTCGCTGCGGTTCTGCGGCTCCAACACGATCCAGCACTGCTACTGTGACCACATGGCGCTGGTCAGCCTGGCGTGCGACAGCACGGAGAGGAACAGCGCTATAGGCCTCGCTGTGATCGTCTGCTTCGTCGGCGTGGACATTCCGCTCATCTTCTTCTCCTACATGAAGATCCTGAGCGTGGTCTCGCGAGCGGCGGTGGCCAGCGAGGACCGCTGGAAGGCCTTCCACACCTGCGGCACTCACCTGATCGTCATGATGTGTTTCTACCTGGTGGGCAGCGTCACGTTCCTCTCTCACAACCTGAACATCCCCATAGCGACGGACATCAACACCTTCCTGGGACTGATGTACATTCTGTTCCCGGCGACCGTCAACCCCATCATCTACGGCGTTCGCACCAAAGAAATTCGAAACGGCTTTTTGAGGATTTTTAAACTAAAGACGGTGACGGTGAAAGTTTCTCCTGCTGGAAAAGAACAAAGGTGAGCGTTTCCCGCTCCGCCGCAAACCTTCATGTCGACGTGTCGTCATTTTCTGTAACGTGACCTCACCTTTAGTCGTTCACTTCTTCTTCTTTCTTCTGAGTCTTTTGGTCTTTTGCATGAATGTAAAGAAATAACTGAGTGGATCCCTTTAAAGAATTAGTGAAGAGTCATTTGAATCTTTGTAACGTGACTTTTTGGTTCGTTAAGTTTAATTATTCATCTGTCTGCTGATGTGTTTCTGTCATCGTGATTTGAGATGACAGATTAATGACGGTCTGGACTGATTGGAGACCAGTGGAGCGAAACATGAAACATTTGGTGAATGATTGAAAGATGTTTTCCTCATCAAGGTGTCGGTATCGCAGCTCGTCATCAGACCTTTGACCTGAGCTTGTTTCCAGCTGTTGAGCTAATGTTTCCATGGCTAATGAATATTCCTTTAACGTCGTCGTTAGCAGCCGTGCACACTGCGATCAACTGACCCGACATCTTTCAACCACCTTCTCCAAAGGTCGGTGCTGTGACATTCACACGTATCCAGAAATCTGGATAATGTTTCCTGACAAACTATAGTGTGAATGTGCTGCGTGCACGTCTCAGGAATCCTCCCGAAACCTCGATGACATCATACATCACACGTCCAATCAGAATGAGTCCTAATCAAAAAAACAACCTTAACGAGCTGTTAGTGATCTGTCACAGCTGGAGCTGCAGTGTGCATGTGATACACTCACTTTTACATTTAAAGCCACAAATGTCCTTTTATTAAAGATGCAGTAGAATATACAGACTTCCTCCCGGCCCTGTCAAAATAAAAGCCAAATAAAATGATGTTACAAATAAAGACGTGTTTTATCCTGTAATGTCGGGTTTCAGCGAAAAAAAAAAAACAGTTCATTCAGCCTGTCAGGTAAAGAGTGACACACACACACACACACACACACACACACACACACACACACACACAGAGCTATGAACACTGGCTCGGTTCACATGGGGGGACATTTCCGACACGTTTTACTGGGAATGATCAGATGAAACATTTCCTCACTGTTTCTGTATTCAAGTGTCACAACGTCATTAAAGGATCATTCTGCTGTTTTTCACATCCTGTTCATTGATCATCCTGTTCACTGATCATTCTGAATCATTGATCACAGCCTGCAGAGAGAAATTCAGTCCTGTGAAACAGTTTTTAATGTAATAAAGAAGAAACTTTGAAAGGAGCAGGTAAGAAGACTGCAGGTACAACCCTGATTCAAAACAGTCTGGACTCAATAAACCTCAATAAAACCAGAATCAGTCATTCACAAACTGTTTCCTGACAAAAGTTTGACCAAGAGTTCCTGAGTCCATGAACTAATCTCCTTTATCCAATCATGATGCTCTCACCTGTTACCAATCAGCCTGTTTACCTGTGGAATGATCCAAACAGGTGTTTTTGGAGCGTTCCACATCTTTCCCAGTCTTTAGCTGCTCCTGTCACAACGTGTTTAAAACATCAGATCCAGAATCAGCAGATATTTACAGAAATCAATGAACGTTAAATATATTGACTTTGTGCTGTTTCCAGGTGAGTTTAGCAGGTGATCACATCCTGTTTGATCGATGCTTTACACAGAATCCAGGCTGTGATTTAGGAGATTAAATTGACAGGTGGCAGAAAGTCTTCAGTGTGACTGATTCACTGTCTGGATGTCGTCAGCTTTTCAAACTCATTTCTACAAACACATTTTCATCGTCACCACGAACACGCCGAGGTCGAACACGCAGCCGTCGTCGTCTACTCCGGAAGAAGAGAAGTTTTAAAGAAATGAAGTGAAGCCTGCAGCCGATTGGACGATCACACTGACGATCATTTACAAAACGATCAACATGACAACAAACACTCGTACGCTTCTTTCCTCTGTGGAGGTGATTATTCATGACAGTAATAAATCATATAAAGTATTCATGTATTTCATGTATTTCATGTATTTCATGCAAACTGGGCTCCGCTTCCTCTCAGCCGATTGGCGGCTGCCTGACGGATTCGGGTCCGGTCGGTGAGTCGGGACGTCCTGCAGATGACTCTTCCTCTGGTGTGTCTGCAGCTTCGTCCACACACAGACTGACGCTTAACAAAAACCTCCGTCAGCCGAAGTCCACGTTGTGGCTCGAGTGACGACTGTTCCAGATCGACCGCAGTCGGCAGTGACCCTCTGATACGACTCATCGAAACTAATCTCAACATAACGTTACTCCTGTTCGGTCCCTAATGGAAACACACAGAACAAAGTGACATTAGAGGCATGCTACCAGCCACGTTACCGTGCCGCGGTCGCCGGCTCAAGTCTCCGGCCGGCCGGCGAGGGAGTGGACGGCCGCTCCGTCTGAAAACACAACTGATGGCTACGCTGCGGTACTCTAGCTTTTACACCCCGGCAGGACGCGGAGAGGACGAACATGAACGAGAACACAAACACGGCACCGCCGAGTGTTTAAAGGGTGTCCAGACCGTGGTTTGACCTAAAGGTGACCTCCGTTAGCTCCACACTACAAACAGCAGCGAAACAACAACAGCAGCGGCGGCGGCGGCGACGCTCGGCGCCTTTATCTGTCGTCCAGTTTGGGCGAGTCCACCGGCTCCTCGTCTTCGTCCTTGTCGTCCTTCGCGCCGATCAGCCGCTGGCGGGCAAAGTCTTCGAAGATGATGTCATCATCGCTGAGAGAAAGGAGGGAAAGGGTTGTGGAAGTTAATTCACAAAAAAAAACATCAAAGAAACATGAAAAGTGCAGATTCGAGATGAAGCCAGGAGACAAGCTGAGGAAAGGTTTAAAGAGAGGAAGGAAGGGAAGAAGGGAAGAAAGAAGGAAAGAAGGAAGGAAGGAAGGAAAGAAGTAAAGAAAGAAAGAAAGAAGGAAGGAAGGAAAGAAAGAAGGAAAGAAGGAAGGACAGAAGTAAAGAAAGAAAGAAGGAAGGAAGGAAAGAAGGAAAGTAAGAAAGAAAGAAGGCAAAAAAGGAAGGAAGGAGAGAAGGAAGGAAGGAAGGAAAGAAGGGAAGAAAGAAGGAAGGAAAGAAAGAAGGAAAGAAGGAAAGAAAGAAAGAAGGAAGGAAAGAAGGAAAGAAAGAAAGAAAGAAGGAAAGAAAGAAAGAAAGAAGGAAGGAAAGAAGGGAAGAAAGAAAGAAAGAAAGAAAGAAAGAAAGAAAGAAGGAAAGAATGAAAGAAAGAAGGAAAGAATGAAAGAAAGAAAGGAAGAAGGAAAGAAAGAAGGAAAGAAAGAAAGAAGCTAAGAAAGAAAGAAAGATGGAAAGAAAGAAGGAAAGAAAGAAAGAAGGAAGGGAAGAAGGAAAGAAAGAAAGATGGAAGGAAAGAAAGAAAGAAGGAAAGAAAGAAAGAAGGAAGGGAAGAAGGAAAGAAAGAAAGATGGAAGGAAAGAAAGAAAGAAAGAAGGAAAGATGGAAAGAAAGTAAGAAGGAAAGGAAGAAAGAAAGGAAGAAGGAAAGAAAGAAAGAAGTAAAGAAAGAAGGAAAGAAGGGAAGGTGAAACCGTGTTGAGCCACAAGAGGAATGAAGAGTCGAGAGGAGGAGCTGGATATCAGAGTTTAGCTTAGCACAAAGACTGGAAGCAGGGGGAAACTGTTAGCCTAGCTCAGGCAAAAGAGAAACAAATGCACTTTTTGAACAAAGTCTGATTTAGCAGAATTAAAAACACAAAAACATGACGTAAAAGAATCAATCTGTTGGTACTCTTCACTTGTCTTCTTTTATTAAATATCACGTTCAGACCAGCAGCGAATGTTTCTGCTAACAGTCCTGAGCCGCCGAGCTCCATTAACACCACCACCATGAACACGCGGACTTTGAACCAATGAAAGGAAAAGTTGACAGCAGCCAGTCCTGCATTCATCGGTAACTTTTAGTAACTGGACAGTGTAACCGGAGTTCTCTGATGTATTTCTGTTCGATTGTAATGAATGAAACAGTATTAAACTGCTGATGAAGACACAGACAGTGAGGAAGAGCTAAAGGTCGTACAGATATTGAAAAGAGAAGAGAGGATAAAAGCAACAGTCGTGGAGTGTAAACTGTCGGGTGTCATCCTGTTCTTCAATAGTCTAAATAAAGTTGTGTTGAATGAAATGACTGCTTCTGTTCGTTTAAAAAGCAATGAGGAGGAAGAGTCCTTTAACTGGTGGTTCGATGTTGAGTCCAATGATCTTTAACAATAAAAATCTTGAAATAATGAGCTGTGAAATGCAGAGTTGCTGTTTGTCGGCTCTCGGGAGTCGTTTTCTGAGGCTCTGCTGACAGCAGGATGAGTTTCCAGCTTACAGCCCATTTCCTGCAGCAGCCGCATTAAGACGCATTAAGGCTGAGACTCAGGAGACGAGTCCATCACAGTTAATGCTCCAGCAGGCGGAGAGGAAACCCTCTCTGCTGTCAGGCAGAGCAGAGCCAATCAGATCACATGAGCTGATGAGGAGGGAGAGACGGGAAGACAGATGGACAGACAGACAGGCAGGAAGAGAGACGGCTGCTTACTTTGTGTCAAACTCGATCAGGTTTGTGTCGATCTGAGCTTCATCTGGAGCTGCAGCAGAGAGAGAGAGCGAGCGAGCGAGCATGGTTAGACACTGAAGCATCACCGAGACGTTTGAGGACGCCTCAGAGGAATCAGAGCTGATTCTTTCCCAAATCGTCCGTCAGTTCGTGGACTGACTGACTGTTATTTCCTCCAGGCAGACAGTGATCTCACTTATTTCTATGAAAATCAGCTGCAGGATGGGACCAAACTCTGCAGGAAGGTGGAACAGCTGAGTTCCTCAAAGATTAATGTACAACATTCATGTCTGAAATATTAGCATACAGAATATTACAACATTTATTACACAAATATTATCATACATGTACACACGACCTCCCAGCTCATCATCGTCACTGTTTGAATGATTCATTCAGACGTATCAGGACACGCTGATGCACAAAATGCAAAAAGAAAGACTGAAATGAACGAACTGCATAAACTGTGTGACCTGAAGCCGAAGCGAGCGTGTGCTTGTCGAGCGGCCTGCAGGCAGCGAGCGGGTTGTCAGCAGGACTCACCATCTCTGTAGATGGACTCCTCCAACGGCTTCGGGTGCATCAGGGTGAAAGGCAGCTCCACGGAGACGTCGCTGAGAAACAAATCATCGACGTTACCACAGGCCCTGAACGCAGCAGCTCTATTAAACACATTCATCTGTCAGCATTAGCGTTAGCATTAGCATTAGCAGGGAGTTTGTTCAGTGACGTGTTCAGGTGACGTTTGGAAACCTCAGAGTTAGTTTGTATCAGTGTGCTGATCGATGATGTCAGTGACATAATGTGGAAGGTTACCTCGCCGCCAGATCTCCCAGGAGCCTGAAATCAATAAACATTTAACAGCGTCAGCGTCACGGCAACACCATGTTTCTATCCATGACATCATTATGGTCCATAACATCTTCTGTTCATCCAACCACAGTCAGGCTGATGCACGAGGGACCACGCCTATAACCACTGCATCCCATGGATGGATGGACGGATGGATGATGGATGGATGGATGGATGGATGGATGGACTGATGGATGGATGGATGGATGGATGGATGGACTGATGAATGGATGGATGGACGGATGGATGGATGGATGGATGGATGGAAGATGATGAATGGATGGATGGAAGGATGATGGATGGACTGATGGATGAATGAATGGATGGATGGATGGATGAACAGATGAATGGATGAATGGACAGATGGATGGATGGATGGATGGATGGATGATGGATGGACTGATGGATGAATGAATGGATGGATGGATGGATGAACAGATGAATGGATGGATGGATGGATGGATGAACAGATGGATGAATGATGGATGGATGAACAGATGGATGGATGGATGAACAGATGGATGAATGATGGATGGATGAACAGATGGATGGATGGATGAACAGATGGATGAATGATGGATGGATGAACAGATGGATGGAGACATTTACTCTGAAACTCAGCTTTAAAGTCAAACTGACACGTCAGGTCATGGAAGAAGACCCAGAATAACCTACGACCATGTGATGCAGATCACACATTCATCTCAAACGACTTCAGTGGGACTTTAAAGCTTCTCTCAGCTGATAATATTAATTTTGTATTAATAAGACAAAGCAGAGTGGACTGACCCGCCTCGGGACACGACCAGCTTCACTTTCACTTTGTACGACACGATGATGCCGAGGATCTCCTTATTGGCTCCTTCTCTTAACCTGCTCCAGACAGAAATGTTCAGTCAGACCAATCAGCAGCCAGAAAGTTCATAATATGTCTTATCGTATTTGTACAGAACTACTGTTTACACGTCTGGTTAGATACTAAACTGCATTCTGTTGTCTCAGGACTTTTAATGACAGATCAGTTGGATCTACTCTAACGTGCTGTGATCAAACTCTGAATGGGAAGTCCTCCACCGTCTCTATACCAACATAAAGTCATCCGAGTTCCTACACAAGAGGTTCGGCTCTCAGCAGGTCACTGAGCCTCTCGTCACTTCGGCCTGACAATAAAAGCTCCATTAACAAAGTGTTAAGGCTTAAAGGGGGTTATGTTTCTTTTTAAGTCTGTGGATGTAGCTGATCATACTGGGTTTACTCTAGACCTGATCCACCACAGTGTCACAGACCTCCATGGCACAGAACCTGGCTCATCAAATTTGAAGCAGGAAGTTGAATTTATGTCCAACCCGAACTTATCAAAACACTCAAGAGTCTTTCTGAAAAGAAGGAACGATTACACTCCTCATATTTCAACATTCACCACATCATTCATTTTATGAGCCCCCGTCATTCACCTGATGCCTTGAGAGTGCGCTGACAGTGTTAATACTGCAGCTGAAACATCCCGCAAGCGTCCCTAAAATATCTCCAAGACATCCTAAATGTCTCCTCTGGCCACTTTCTCTCTCCCCCGGTGTGAGGTCACATTTTGACACTACGGGCCTGGAATCATCAGGAGTTCTGGTGGACTCACAGTGTGCTGGAGGCCAGGTTTGTGTCCTCGTGTTTCAGTTTTCCGTCCAGAGCGAGGCCGCGTTTCTCTCGGTTGTTGGCCAGAAATGGAGTCAGCGTGAAAACTTTGCAGAAAGTTGAGCTGGGAGCGACGACATCACTGTGGACAGAAACATATGTTTATGGTGACTTCAGCTGAAGTCAGCTGTCAGCATCTGACCTGAACAGCTCGAGCCAGGGAGCACATTTACTTTACTTCAGGACTTAAAATGTCCCTGAAGAAGTCCCCTAAACAAGTCCTGAAAGTGCTCAGACAAAAGAAACAATGACGTGGAAGTGGAGGGAACTCACTCGGACTCCTCGGTGGCCACTGGACATTTGTACTGAGCCGTGTTGAAGAGGCAGATATCTGCATACTGTCGCACTACGGAAACACAACATCAGTCATCAGTGACACAGCTGCTACACGGCTACACACACGGGCGGAGGACAGGCGCTCCGGACTACCTGAGATCTTCATCTTCTTCACGGTCTTGTTGGTGTTGTTGGTGACGTGAACGTTGACGCTGATTGGCTCCCCGTGATAATAGATCTGCAGAGAGAGGTCAGAGCAGATGATAGTTATGATCTGAGGAGCACAAGTTAAGATAAGATTTGTTGAGTTCACATCATTGCACAGAGGAAACATCGATGTTACACAGTTCAGTTCACACTGATGATGATGAGTCAGGTTGGGTGTGAGTGGTCGACTGTGAGCAGCAGGAAGGAAGGACCGCAGGGTCTCTGCTTCTCACAATGCGGGTGGAGCAGTCTGTAGCTGAGGGAGCTGCCCAGTGCTGTCAGAGGGTCCTCCATGGGGTGGGACATGTTTCCATCATCCTCCCTTCTCCCATCACCCCCGCTGGGTGGATCCCAGGACGGTCTGTTCAGTCTCTTCCTGTCAGCAGTCCAGATGCTGCTGCCCCAGCAGACCACCACACAGAAGATGGTTGCTGCCACCATATAGTCAGCAAAGGTCCTCAGGAGCGCCCCCTGCAGTCCAACAGGCCCAAGTCTCCACGAGCATCACAAGACCTTCCCACACAGCAGAATCCACAGTCCTTCAGAGCCCCCTCAGCCTCGCTGGACCATCTTTTCACTGTGTGACTGACAGCTGGCTGCCTGAACCAGAGGTTTGTCCACAGCAGGAGGTTCAGCAGGCTGTGATCAGGCCGTCACAGCAGAGGGACAGCTCATGACTTATATGTTATTATGAAATAAATCCGGTTTTGAACTGTCTCTGCTGCAGCGTGTAACATGTTGAGTGAGCGCAGGACAGCGAGGCATGACATCACAGGTGGTGTCAGCGTTTGTGGAGGGTGGAAATAAAAACTGAAAACTCACTCAGTAGAGAGTATGGCCCCAAGCTAGCAGCTAGCAGCTAGCAGCTCACTGTCCTCACTGCAGAGCTGGTGTTTAATCGTGATGTGCCCAGAGTGTCTATCGTTAACAAATGCTACCAGCCCCCCTACCTTCCTCTCCTTCACCTGTCCACCCTCATCATCTGGAAACCATCTAACGATCGGGTTGTGAGTAGATACAGTCATAGTTTGAATTGTGTCCACAGAAAGCAGACATGCCACAGGTCGTAGACCCTGTTTCTGTCCATGAACTGTTCTGAACCATGCGTTCATTGCGTCACACCTGGACTCCTGAAAATCATGGTCACCTTCCTCAACAAGTCCTTCCTCTGAACGTCTACCTGTGAAGCACTTTGGCTCATGTGTTTGTGCTGAAGTGAAGTGTCCTTTGCTCACTGAAGTGTGTGTGAATGGTTGAGCTGTGAGTCAGCAGTTACCTCTTTGTCCAGAGAGGCCTCCAGGTGCAGAGGTTTGTCCGACATCAGGAACTGTCTGGTGGTTTCTGCTGTTGGCTGGGGACCGGGTTTCTCCGGAGCGTACTGCACCTTCCGGATCACCAGACGCACCGAGTTCCTGCAACGACAACGCGACTGTCATGCTTCTGCTGCTCAGTCGGGGTGTAGGATTCAGTCTGGGTTACGTCAAAGCTTTCCTCGCAGAGGACGCACTTTTACCTTTTGTGGATCTTTTCTTCAACATTTTCTGCACAGAAAGCTTTCACCTCAAAGTCGACTCCGCAGGCCTGGAGACACACAACAACAAGAAAATAATTTCTTATGTGCTTCTCAGGAGGAAGACAGTTAGCCCTAACCTGCCTGGAGTGGAGTGGAGCAGAAGGAAAGCTGAAGTAAAAACTGAGTGTGTTTACCTTCCCGGTGTCCTCTGGGCCCGGCTGCAGGGTGACCGAGCACGGCAGGTTCAGAGGAATCTGAAAACACACCAAGGAAAAAACAAGTAAAATGACAGCTGCAGTTCTTCATTACATCTTTACAAGTTATTTAGTTCCACAAACTAAACCAGGATCTAAGTCACATTCACTCACTCGTCCCTGTTTGTGTCTCTGCTACACTGACAGTCCTTTATTTCTGCGCCATCAAATCAAATCCCTCTCCAGTTTGATCGTCTCTCTTTAGTTCATGGCTGTGGTGGAAAGTTCGTTCATTTACTCAGGTACTGTACTTCATCTGGAGCTGAAAAATGAAGATGAGCCAAAAACTGCAGTTCCTCAAATGGCCACTTGAGGCTGCCTCTAAATACGAGTCAGTCCACATAGACCCCCATATTGAAAACTCAGCAGAAATAAACATGTTTACAGCCTGGTACAAAGTTTATATAGATACAGTTTGGTGTCTATAACTAATTGTTCCGTTCATGACAGCTTCGCAGAGGCGAATTTTCATACAACTCACTCGTTTAAATTACATTAAGGCTTACAGTTAAGCATGCCGATAGGTTTCAGCTACCAGGCTTCGTTTGGCCACCTCAGCTCCACCCACGCTCCACCTCTTTGCCCATTTTTTATTAGCCAGGGGTTTGGTGGAGTCAGACACTCCCAAGATGGAGACAGGCTGAGTCACTGAGCTTCACAATGACTCTTCAAAGACCTCAGGGTGGTCTCACAGAGACTACGTCCATGTTTTATAGTCAGTGAGTACTTGTACTTTGCTGACAATAAAGTCAGTATAAAACATTATTATTATGAAAAGGGGGAACAAAATTTAGATGTACAGGATTCTGAATTCCTGAAAAAAACTTCTTGTGTTCCTGTGAAAAGCTCTTTGTCTCTGGGCTCAGAGGAAAAACTCGATTGTGGAACAGGAAGTGAGAAGTGAAACTTATCCTTCCATTCTGAACGTCACTGAGACGAACCGCTGCCTGTCGGGACGGATTCAAGGCAACAAATGTCTCATGAAGGTCAATAAACACGTCTGGCAGGCTCAGTACCTCGAACGTGAACGGGTGGGCGTGTTCTCCCAGTTTTTTAATCAGGCGTTCCTGAAGACGAGTTAGACTCTTCTTCTCTTCGCGCAGCGGAGGAAACGCCTGGACATTCGCCACAAACAGATCTTTCCGAAACGTCAACCCAAGGACGTCCAAATCCTCGCGACCATAACGGAAGGCACAGGTCAGAGTCACAAACACTGATGGGACAAAAAACACAAAGTCATCCTGATATATGATCAATAACTTACAGGAATGTATTCATGGAGCTTGGCTACTGGTTTGTCCTTGTTTACAGTGTTTGTGCTAAGCTAAACGGAGCACATCCTGGACCTTTCTCTGTACTGGACACACAGAAATGAAGCTGATCTCTAAAGAGGATCTACTCATTCTGAAAATGTTCCTTCAGATCTCCATAGAAGGTTTAAGGTAGAACGTTTTTCTGAATCTGAATTAATAGAAAGAGCAGAGGCAGAGAACGCTTCCCTGAGGAACGCCACAACTTACAGATTTTTGTTAAATGTCAGAACTTTTTCTAGAAATTTGTCAGTTTTGGAAACCTGCAAATAGTTTCTTTTCTACAATTAAAAACGTACACATGGTGGGTATTTTAAAGGCAGATTCCAGTATTTTACAACTCACTACGTACTGCCAGAATCAGAATACTTTATTGATCCCTTTGGGTAGCTGGTAAATCTGGCTACTGTTGGTCAGTTGAAGCATCTGTTGGATAAATATCTGGCGTGGTCTTCTGTGTTAAAAGCTGCAGTTAATCTGAAAGCCAGAAACAGAGTAATTTTCCTGAATGAACAAACTGTTTTGATAAAAAACATTTTTGCAGGATGTTTTTGGTTTTGCTCACATGATGCCAGCGAGAATATTTCACCTATTTGTTGTTCTCATCGTACGTAAACCGGCTGCAGGTTCAGATTTCTCACCTTTCCTCTCCTTCAGGTACTCCGGGTCGATCAGGACGACGCCGTCTGCAGGAAGTCAAGAGGACAGAGTGAGAGGATACCAACCAAACCCCCAACTGAGATCGGCTGGTATCAAAGACGAGCTAATAACGAGAGAACGCTTCAGTTCAGCAAGTACTTCATGACTGTTAATAACTTATAGTAGTAAAAACTGATCTTACCAACAGGCTCCACCAGGTCCACATGGTCCACGAAGTCTCTCTTTCCCAGGTAAACGGTGAGCTGAGGGGGGAACACAGCTGTCAGATCAGCCAATCAGAACCAGCTGTCAGTGCAGCAGACAGCCAATCAGAATCAGCCGTCAGTGCAGCAGACAGCCGGTCCGTTCAGACTTTAAGAATCATGTTCTCGTATGTCTGCGTGTTTTTTTCCAGATGTTAAAAAACTTTTTGGACTGTTAAAATGTGACGACAGACTTTTTTGCGTTCGTTCTTTCTTTGTGGGTGTTTCCAGCCTTTTGTTTGGTTGTTTGGGTTTTTTTCTGCTAGGTTGCCGGGTGTTTTTTGGGTGTCGACACATCTTCTTGCAGTGTGATTGTTCAGTATTTGAGCAGGTTGAACATGAAGAAGAAGAGGACTTACCTTTCCATTGGGACTGGCTTTCTTAAACACTCTGAAAAGAGAACAGATGGTACTGTCAGTGAATCTGGGCCTGCGTTGACCTGAGCAGCTGCTTTATGCATTTTTACTGCTGACATTTGTTTTATCGTCAGAGTTCAGTGTGGAAACATTGAAAAAAATATTTTAAAGATTTCATGTTTTTAAAAATGTCCAATGATGTCCTCACTTTCCAAACGGTGTGATCAGCTCCTGCTGTCAGTCATGACTATCATCACCACCATCACCATCAGCAGCAGCAACAGTTTCCTGTCTCTGAGCCTCTGTCTAATGCTCTCTGGCATTATTACCCCCCCGTTAATGCTGTCATAAATTAGCTGCTGCGGCTCCATTAGCTCTCAGCTTCCTCCTGAATGGACCTTCATCAATCAGCAGCGTCAGGACGGCGTTTTACCGGAAACCACCAGGACTCTTGGGAGCTCGCTCAGCATGAGATTACCTGCTCACCATCATCTCTGCAATTAGTCCAATTACATTTAAACTCAGAGCAGTTGTCCAATCACAAATCAAACATAACACATCAACTACACAACAACCGTGTGACCATTAAAACAGTCAATGAGAAATGACCAGAAACTCTCACTTCTTCTCAC
Organism: Chelmon rostratus; assembly: GCF_017976325.1. NCBI lineage: Eukaryota > Metazoa > Chordata > Actinopteri > Chaetodontiformes > Chaetodontidae > Chelmon > Chelmon rostratus. The sequence continues at coordinate 28,839,770 of NC_055664.1, read as the reverse complement.
TTCGTACTTCTGCTTTATTCTGAGAGTGAAAGCTGTCGCAGCTGGAGGCTCAATGCTTGAACATCAGCAGGAGGTGGCTACTGCCATAACTCGAGATGGAGGGCCTCCAACAGGCCAACCACACAATTCAGCCCCCTGAAGAGGACAGACTGCAACCTGCTGATAGAGTCCAACCAGCCATGACAGCCTCAGCTACTGAGGTGAGACTGAGAATCACAGTAACCAGCCTGCTGGCTTCCCAACTGCCACCATAACAGACAACAACCATAACAGTAAGTAACTGTTGGTGGAGGGGGACAGGCCTGGGTGCAGGATTAAGAACACAGGCCACCAACAGTACCCTCCACGGAAGAGAAGCCTGGAAGTCAAGATCAAAGTAGTACAGAGACGTGTTAGCCAGGTGACAGAGGTGCAGACAGGTGTGATGACAGACAGGCCCAGTGAAGCCCTGGAAACTGCCAAACCAAGGCTCACAGCTCTGGCCACCAACCATCCAAATTCTACTCCCAGCTGCACAGTAACAAGGGAACAACATCAGACTGATCCCAGAGCAGAGGCCGAGGAATACTGGGAGGAGGCAGCACACAGCACCAGCACCAGGGACTGGTGGACCTAAGAGCAGACCACAGCAACATCCCAGAACAAGAACCAGTTACCATCACTGTGGCAGATCATAGGCATGAAGAGATGGACTGCACCAGGTCCTGACATGATTCACACCTACCGACTGAACAGCACTCCAGGAACACCTGGTGACCGGGATGAACCAGCTGCAAACATCAGGGTCTCGCCGGATCACGCTAACACGAGACAATGCTAATATGTACTGAGGATACAACACCTTCAAACTACAGGCCAATGAACTGCTTCCCCAAAACAGGGACGATCCTGTCAGACATCATAGCTTCAGACTAGGCAGACCAGTCTGAACACTGGATTGATGACAAAAAGCCTTCGATTCAATGATGAACACCAAATGGGACACACCGACGATGGTTGCAATGACATTCATGACCAAGATCCATGAGAGCTAAGACTGATGAGAAGCTAAAGAAATGATGTGGAAGGTCAAATCCACAGTGGTCCCAGTGCAACAACATCTGAGGTCCAGAAGAGTGCAGTTCTAGAACAGCTGAGATGCTGATACTCCTCCAGGAGAGAACCCGAGCTGGAGGAAGACACACCACACCCTCAGCATTTTGTAAGAAGATACTGAAAGCTTCACTGTCAGAGCACTTAGACTCACTGGCCAGAGTCCAGCAACACAAAGAGGAAGAGAGAGGAAAAACAGTGTAAACACGATTAAAGATTCATTCAGATCGCACACGAGGCGAAGATTTAGAGGACAGAAAAACTGTTGAATAACTGACAGATCATAAGATTTAAGTTACTCAGTGAGGAATGACAGTGTGACAAACTGTCAGTTCATATTTTAACAGAACATGAACTAAACACACACAGCTGTCAAAGCATGTGCCTTCTCATGTGATTCATCCAATCAGAATCTCCTGCTCGGATCTGCACAGAACTGTGAAAAAACCGAACCGAGAACTAAACCCAGTTAACTTCACCGTCAGGTGGCTAACTGCTCGTTGCTATCAGGGGGAAGGAGTCAGTTATCACGCTCGAGCTTCTCCTCTTAAGACTGCCTTGTAGTGCACGATCAGCTGTTCTGCACTGGACAGAACAGGTAGCTGTGCTAATGTTATGCTAATGCTAGGTGAGCAGGAGCATCAGCGGTTCAGAGTTTGAATGGTTCTCTTTAGGACAAAGGTGCAGCAGCTCTGCTTTAGAGTCACATAATAAAATTATTTGAATCTTAACCAGATCTTTATATATTTCACAATAAAAGCATCTCAACTTCCTGTGCTCTGTTCTCTTTTTATAGTTTTCCTCCACCCCTGCTGCACAGATCAGTCGTCTGTCAGCAATCCTGTAAGGTTTGATGGGATTTTAAACTCCATAGATTTAAATGGCCACAACTCAGAAATGCTCATAACTTTACATTTGGCAGAATTTATCCTTCATTTATTTTGCTTTTCTCTCTTTTCATTGATTTTCTTACTTTATACTTTGAACACTTCATCTCTGTATTTTTGTGTAATTCTATTCTTGATAAGTTTTAAGTTAAGCACATAGGAAATATGTTTCACATTTCTCCTGTGAGTCTCTGCATTTCCTAACCCTCGATATCAATAATAATAATTATTGATATGTAACAATAATAATCTTTAATACCTGAATTAAGTTGTTGAATTTTCTAAACTGATATTCACATGTTCCACATATGGACTGAAGACATTTGATGGATTTTATAGGTGGTAAAACTCCAGAAACTCAGGATGTGAATGTGCCTGTAATGAAATCCTTCACAATAAAACAGCCTGAATGTAAAGTCTGGACTCGTCAAACGTCTCTTCTGTCGGTAAATGGAGTGTTTGTCGTGAAGCTGCAGAGCGTCTCTGCTCATCTGATCGATCAGAGAGGGAACACTAACTGACTGATCGATATCTGATTGTTGTGTCAGCTCGCTGCCTGAAGACTCCCCCGACACTGAAACTCACACTGACACCTGAACGCCTCGACATCACGACATCACCCCCGCCGGCCGCAGAACCTCCAGAGCCTCCAGAGACTCAAGCATTTCGACCAGGACAGAAGCTGTTCAGAATTGTGGTTTGAAATATCCGTCACTCCTCACAGGACCTGATTTATTGTTTCTGAGCTCAACTGGGCGTCTGTGGTTTGTTTCCTGTGAGGCGACCAGTTCAGACCGAAACCGCAGGCTGGACGCTCGAATCACAGGTTTACCTCTCTTTAAAGACCTGTCCTCCGTCCTCAGAGAGAGACCAGCCGTCACAGCCGTGCTCGCAGCTGTAACAGCCAATCACTGAGCAGCTTCACACCGGAAACACAACTCAAACAGATCCGAAGTGTTCGATACGTTTCTGTCACGTTCATTTTACTTTGACAGGAAAAGATGCAGCTGATCGGACTAAAAACTAGAATAAAAACTACACGTGTTGCATATTCATGTAATAATATTCAACACGTGTAGTTTTTATTCTTATTTCAGCTGCTGTGGAGAAAAAAACTTCATATTCTTTGATTTTCAGGTGTTTTTCAAACTGATCTTTGACTGTAGAACACAGACAGATGTGCTGGATGTTTCCCTACAAACCTGAATCATTCACATTTCACCTTTTTCTTTGTTTTGATTTGAGGGAAATTGAAAACTGAAAATGAAGTATCATCAAATATTCAATAATAAAAGTTATTCAAAGTATTTCCTGTCCTGAAGTGAGGAAAGTCCTTCTTCTGATGATCCTCCTGGTGTTTCTCGGGTTTCGCCTGTTAAAGGGTTATTTTGTGGAGCGTTTCTTTGGCGAGGCCCTGCTGCGTCGTATGAATGTATCCTCCTCATCGTCAGTAACGCTGAAGCTCCTGGAGGAGGTTTGGTGTGAACGAGCTGCTGGCAGCAGTCTGAGCTGCTCTGTATGTCTGACAGATCACACTGAGCTCATTAATATTCTCCTGACGCGACGCGCTCGGATCATTCAGCCTGCGAACACAGAAACGCTCGACGCTCAGATACGAGACGACACACAGAGAAGAAACACAAATGTTCTGAACCGGGTTCTGTGTGGAACCGCAACCTTTTCACAAAGCTCACAGAACATCTGTTAGAAGCATCGTTACGGTTCCAGGTCTGCAGGTCCTTCATCAGTAACATCTGATCGAACTGGACGGGAGAACCGCTGGACCAGAGAGGACTCCACCAAGTTCAGTTCAGTTTACGAGCCCGCTGAGCAGCTCTCTGAATGAGGCGCCATCTTTGAAGGCCACATCCAGCCCGTCAGGACCCACAACAGCCGTCCAAACTGTCCAAAGCAGCACTTTGAGCCCATTGGCTCCACAGTCGGACCATCCCGACCACCTCTGACCGTACGACTCGCTGAAGCTGGAAACTGAAGCCTCTCTTTACGCCTCGGGTCTATTTTCCTGCTGCTGATCGACTGCAGCGTCCACATGATGCTGGTTCTGGTTCAGATTTCAGCTGCTGCAGTTCAGATGAAATACATTCAACCTGGAGCACGGTGTCCAGGACGGGCCGGTACCATGTGAGTGGATGCAGATGAACTGAGGCGAAGACGCAGATTAAAGATGTTTCCAGCTGTTCCGATCCTGGGAGGCGTCTATAATCTGGGTTTCTCCAAGATCTGGTCCTCCAAGAAGACAAGACTGACACCTGAATCCAAGATCCAGATCAAACTGGACTCAGTCCCAGAGCTCCACAGTGGGAGTGAAGGCGGGTGTCAAAACATTTTGATCATGAATTCATTCATTTCTCTCCAGGATTTCTCCAAGAAGCTGCAGCTTTATGACGATGAGCACGTTAGCTAACAACCAGCTGATCACGATGTGTAACATTAAACAGGGTCCCCAGCTGGGAACCTTCGTTACATGTTCCCGTTTCCTGTCAGCTCGAAAAAGAGCCTCAAAAATGAAAGAGAGAATTGTTTGTTAAGATTAGTCAGACTCAGCTGCGTCATGTAGCGCCACCATGAGGTCAAAGATGATGTGTCCACCTGCTCGGTTAGCTTAGCCTGGCTAACCAAAGTGGTGCAGTGTCTATAAACAGCTGATCCTCAGGTAGTGAACCTTGCTCTCTGCCCAGACGTCCACCGTGACCTCTGACCTCTGTCTGAAGTGACACGAGTGGTTCAGACAAACGTTGCATGAGGAGAGAGAGCAGTGACCATCATTCAGACACACATGACGCTCTGTGAAAAGAAACCGATGAGACTTCCACACACACGTCTTCACCTTTGTTACCACAGCGAGTCTGAAATGTCTGATTTTGTGTTGATATTGAAGGCAGCACAGATAATAACGTCAGAATTCACAGATCTGAGGACATCAGGTGGCCATGTTGGAGCTTCAGCCTTCAGGTCCTCGCCTACCCGTCTCTGAGCTTCCTGATGATCACATGGTCACATGTTCTATGACGTTATTCTGCTGTCAGGTATCTGTTTAAGAGCCCAGCAGGTACAGCAACTCCATACTTTTACTGATGAGTAATTAGTAACGTAATTACTTTCTTAAAGAGTAACTGATTACTCTGCATGCCACCCTTCTCTGTCTCCATGCTTCCTGTCTGTCTGTACTATCAAAATAAAGGCAGAAATGCCTTAAAAACAGAGAGCATCAGAGTGCAGCTCACAGACGTCACAGTGCTGGAGGTTCTGACAGAACGTTATGTAATGTTCCCACAGCACACACACACACACACACACACACACCTTCTCAGTACGTGTTCTAAAAGGTTCCAAGAACCAGCAGCAGCAGAACGATGTGAAGGAACCACAAACACACACACACACACACACACACAGTAAATCTTACCTGGTTCCTTTATCAACCATCGTGGCGACGCGGACAAACCAACAGCAGCCTGACGGAGAGATGATGGAGGAGGAGGAGGAGGAGGAGGAGGAGGAGGAGGATGGAGGGATGCCGTCACCGTGGAAACTGAGGGGAGGATGTGTCTCTCTCTCTGTCTCTCTCTCTCTCAGGAAGTCGTCGTCATGCTGTCAGATCTACTCAGTGGGAGGAAAAACCTCCATCTGAGCTCCAACTGAAGAAACGACTGAATGCAGCTCTCTGCTCCTCCTCCTTTAACTCCCCCTCCCTCTCTCTGCCTCCCTCTGCCTCTCCCTCCTCCTCCTCCTCCTCCCTCCTGTCGGGCTCATTAGCAGTAAAATGTGTTAAAACATAAAAACACCCTGAGGACAGATTTTATTTCAGTCTGTGACATTAACGTCTCGCTGGCAGCTGGACTCTGACCTCCAGTCTGCACCCCCCACCCCCCCGACTGTCCTTCAGCCAGTAAAAACATTAAGATCATACATTCATACATAAACACTGACTGATAATTTAGCTCCAAACTTCACAAACTGTCCTGAAAACCGACGTCCTGCACAGTTTGAAATGTTCCAAACACTTAAAACACACAGAACATGTGACATGAAATTCAACAAGAAGCTACACCAAAAAAACCAACACACACACACACACACACACACACAACAAATCAGATCGAACCGTGCAGTTAGTATTTGTCAGCCTTTATTCAGCGGAGGTTCCACGTGGAGGATGGACCATCATCCAACATCTGAGCATGAACATGTGCCTCATGTTTTGTCTTCCTGTCAGAAACAAGCCTGGCTGACTTTTTACCCAAAATCAAACAGTCTGAGGATCGAACCAAATGAATGAAAAATAGATTTTTAAATTAGCAAAATGTGCAAATGAGCTAAAATGTGAAAAATCTTGACATGCTGCCACCTGCTGGTGAGGCTGTAGCTTCCACTGAAAACATCTTTTAATCATTACGTGTTGTTCGCAGCGTACGCTGGTGGTTTATTTAGCAGGTAGAGCTACAGACATCGAGGCTTCAAAGCAGGAAGATTCTTCAGAAATGATTTAAATTTAACACAAATGCTGAATGTACGATCATTCCAATACAAATAAAAATCAGCCATCAGCAGCCGTATTATTCACGGCTCCTTCTTTATCTCATCGCCCCCTGCTGGCCCTTTGGAGCTGCTTAATGCTGTGCTAATGCAGCGTGCTGCTCTTATTGACAAGATAAATATTAAAGATGATTTAATACTAATCGTATTTCCTCAAATAAAAACCAGTAGTCAAGTAAAAGCTGGGTCTCTAACAGAAGCTCCCAGTGTCTTTTCTATGATGTGCATGAAGCATAATGTTTACTTTGACAAGTTTAACTGAATAAATTCAACAATATATTTTTATTATTCTGGATTTCAGTCACTGTGAGTGTACGTGTGTTGATGTCTCAGCCAAACTTGTCGTGATGTACAAACACAGGATGGCAGCAGCTACATCGTGTTATATGGGAACCCTGTAAGTCAAATAACTTTCCACAACACGCTGCTGCAGATGTTTCACAATAAAAGCCTGTTTAAGAAATAAAGCATTTCTGTTTACTGAACTAGAGTGCTTTTAATTTGAAACAGACACAGGAAGTGTTGAGTTTGTAATAACAGCATTATTTAACTTTAACAGAGTAAACGGGAGCAGATCAAATTTAGGCTTTGTACTAAAATTAGACTAAAATGACACAAATTATACTTACAGATGGAATTAGAAATGAAGTCCTGCCTCTAATCCAAGCCTGCTTCAAATACAGGCCTGTCACCCTCTGCAGCTGAGGCGAATAAAGGCCCCGGCCACTATATGGAGAAATATGGTATGTTTCTCAAAAGAGTAAAAAAGAGAGCCGAAAAGATACTTCTCTATTTACGGGACACAATTTATTGATAGAAACACAAACAGGTACATTCTCCCTGTGCAAGTTCCTGATTGGCTTCTCAGCCAAACACATGCTGACTATTAGACACTGTGTCCTCATTTTTCTCCTCTCAGGACTAGACTGCTGGTCTGGTCGATGGTCATGCAGCTCTTATGATCATATATATTATCATTTCTGCAGATATTCTTCATCCATAGTGCTTCCTTCCAGATCAAACCGGCAGTGCGATCAGTTTCTGTGGGTCAGCGGTCGGGCAGGTCGGAGGCAGCAGCTGCTTCCTGTTTCCTCGTTAATGACCTCAGTGTGAAACAGCCTACAGCTTCCTCATCGCCACCTCGTATTTTTAAAACTTGATGAAGAGACGTCAACAGTTTGCCATGAAAAATGACGTAATAAACATTTGAGAGATGACAGGATGAAAGACAGAAAGTTACAAACCAGAGTTTATTAGAAATGAAGACGTAGCTGTTCGTCTGTTACAGCAGCAGAGTGTAAACACGCTCATTAAAAACACTTTTTCATCCACCGCCGACAGAACTGAGTATTAAAGAACATCCACAGTGACAGAGAGTGGAGGACTGAGGCTGATGTTTGAAACAAACAGACAAACTGCTGCATTTCTTTTTCTGATCACAGTGAACGATACGACGATGACTGACATCTACGAGCCTGAGAAAAGCCTCAGTTGTGTCCCCAAGGTCAATCATCTCGCTGTCAAAGGCAAACAAACTGGAAAAATAAAGCTGTGGGCTTTTTTGTGTACTTTAATTTGACATTTCACTTTCCCACAGAAAGAATTAAATAAAATGTTCCCGTTTAAAATCCCCTGAAAGTCACAAAAAGGTCGAGATTAGTGAGCAAAAAGAAGCAAAATAATCTCACCGAATAAATAACACAGAACACATGACAGGAAATACAACCGCGAGGAGCCGTCTAATCTCTGAACACACATTTAAAAAGATGTAAACGAGTCGTTTAAGAGGAATCAAACAGGAAACCCATCAACAGAAATATTAGAACTCTAAAAGTGCTCAATGATCCACAGGAGAGTCAACAGTTTATAAAACTTCAGGCAGCGATCACACCTCCTGCACCAGCGTCACCAAATCCAGTCCAGTACCTGGACTCTAGACACAAAGATCTGAATCCACCTGAGCTTCATCCAGACCTGGACTGGAGTCCATTTCAATGACATCAGGAAAAAGTCAGCGCAGAGTGTTTGATGACATGACGCTTGATGTTTGAGCGTACAGGAAGGAAGCTATCGTAGCTTACAAGCTATCGTAGCTTACAAGCTGTTAGCTTTATATCTGTCGCTTTCTGGCTTCACATGAAAAGCTGAGTAGAAAATATCTCTGCTGCGTTTCTTCACTGTGTAAATGGATTCACTGAACGTTCTCATGATCAAAGTTTAATGCAGAAAGCTTTCAGGAAGCAGCTTCTCACGACGCCACAGTTAAAATGACGTTCAGACGTGTCGGGCTGCAGCTCAGATCAGCTGATCAGAGATCATTTGTGGGGGAAGAAGCTCCACTCTATCACACTGCTGTGCGACCAAAGTGTTTCTGTAGTTCAACAACAGATCTTGCTGATCTCAGGTCAGTTAAACTTAGATCCATAAGAGATCAAAACATTAAACCCATCAGTGTCGTAGTTTTGAATCGGGACCTTCAGTATTTGGATCAAGGAGCTCATGAAAAAATAAACTGTCAGATTTAGTTATTTTAGTGGATCAGATACACTCGTCTTCAGTCAACACTGAGGTAAATACAGGCATCAGATCAGACTCAGGTTCAGCAGAAAATCAATACTGAAGGACCTGGATCGTGATACAGGCCAAAACAACTTGATTGAGTCTGCTTAATTATTTATATAACAATACAATTATTAGTTTTGATTCAGTATTTTTTTGCACTTCAGTCAACAGCTGTTGCTTAAAGTCACTTTTATCTCTAAATGTGTGTCAGCATGTAGATTAACTCCACATGTGTGCTGGATCCAATAATCATTCACTTGCTGGTTCAGAAGTGGAAGCAGTTTCATGTGAATAAGAAGCAGGTGTTTGTTCAGAAACTGAAGCCTGAAATGTTGAGCTCTGGTGGCCTCGTTGAGCACTTTCACTAAATGAGGCAACAATCAACAGATCACATCAGATGCTACAGCAGCTCATGTAAATGGGTGGAAATCGGCCTGTTTCATGTCAATATGTCGACTCCATCAGAGCCTCCGGCCGTCAGTTTTTCTCTTTGAAGCTGTTGACTTCATTCTTCAAAGCCGAGGGGCCAAACAGGATTAAAGCAGACGTCTTTCAAATGTAAATCCACCGCTGAGAGCTGCAGCGCTGCATCTGGAGAGCTGTGATTCACTTTGGTACACTGAAAAACCTCCTAGTTATCAAGTCGACTTTTTCATTTTCCTAAAAAACATGAAACAATCTGCTGATGTAATGACAGGAGGAAGAACTAATGACCTGACTCTATGATCTTCCTCCTCATCAGGCCAGTGCTGGACACAGCTGACTGTCCCTGGAGGGGTGAGGCTGGATTTGGCTGACATTTCTACAAAAAAATTGAGTTCTGGCACAAATTCTTCTTCTTCTTCCAAAGATGAATGAAGACGGAGAAAAGGCTGAACAGGTCAAACCTCCTGCAGCACTTTTTTAAAATAAAGACCAACTTCAGACCAGTTCCAGGTCCAGGTTGTGACATTAATATGGGTCATCATATGTGTTGCATTACATTTACAAAAAAACATTTAAATAAGATGGATATGGATATGAAGTAAAAACATTTCAGAAAGGTTAAAAATATATAAAAGACAACCAATCACCATCATGACGTATCAGAGTTCTTAAATATTTCCAAATGCCATCTTTATCTATGTTGTGTTGTTTATGCATCTCATAACTGTTTCTCTTTTTATTTGAAATGAAGTTTTATATTTTTACGTTGGAATGAATATACATAAAGTACACTGGAAATGTACTTTGAATGAAGTCCATCTAAAAAGGGTGAAGACCTTCTCTTTGGACACGTCTCCAGTCAATGAACCAGTGTGTCCATTGCTGGACCATCCATCAGTGTGTGTATGACTGCATGTGTTCCATCAGTGTGTGTATAACTCCATGTGTTCCATCAGTGTGTGTATAACTCCATGTGTTCCATCAGTGTGTGTATGACTGCATGTGTTCCATCAGTGTGTGTATAACTCCATGTGTTCCATCAGTGTGTGTATAACTCCATGTGTTCCATCAGTGTGTGTATGACTGCATGTGTTCCATCAGTGTGTGTATGACTCCATGTGTTCCATCAGTGTGTGTATAACTCCATGTGTTCCATCAGTGTGTGTATAACTGCATGTGTTCCATCAGTGTGTGTATAACTCCATGTGTTCCATCAGTGTGTGTACGAGTGCATGTGTTCCATCAGTGTGTGTATGACTGCATGTGTTCCATCAGTGTGTGTATGACTGCATGTGTTCCATCAGTGTGTGTATAACTGCATGTGTTCCATCAGTGTGTGTATAACTCCATGTGTTCCATCAGTGTGTGTATGAGTGCATGTGTTCCATCAGTGTGTGTATGACTGCATGTGTTCCATCAGTGTGTGTATAACTCCATGTGTTCCATCAGTGTGTGTATGACTGCATGTGTTTCCTACATGCTTTAACCCTTTTTAACACTCTTCCTTTCGAAGTGTTTGTGCTGTGCTGTGTGACGATCCTGATGAAGGTCACAGGCTGCAACACGTCACTGTGGAAGGTTTCAAACATGACGGGAATGTTTCCATGTTTGGGTCGCAGGTTTGACAGCTGTTACAGTCAGTAAAAAGTCAGTAACCCTAACCCTTGTTTTCCTCTGTATTTATGCTCCACACTTATGTTATAAAATGCAAATGAAAAAAGGCAGCGAGCAAAATGTTTTCAATCCCTTCTGTCCAATCAACAAACAGCTTAAAAAAACACAAATGTTCCCTTTGACAGATCTCAGACCAGTTTGCTTTTTAAGGTGAGGTGTGTAGTGTGGGGTGTTGCTGTGACAACATGACCTCTTAGTGGATTGGCTGTTTCAAATGTCACTCCAGAGGACGGCCAGCCTGCTCTTATCCACACTGACGACGTATTCACCGGAGAAAGACCAGGACACGGCACTAATGGACGAACTAAAGAGAGACAGGAGAGGCCATATTAAAGGAACACTACAGCACTTATCGTAGGCAAATCATTTTTGTTCTATGACTTCGATAACTCATGGGGTCCCTCAGGAAATCGTCCTGGGGCCACTGCGTTTTCTAGTAGACCTTTTTTTGGATCCATACGAACACTTAATCATTTAGTTGGTCATTAAACTCTTTTTCTGCAATCTCTGTGTTATTTATAGTAAAATAACTATTAATTTATCAGGTAGAGACAAGCTGAGAAAGACAGTTTAAAGTGCTGATGTGGGGCCTTAATACAAAATCTTATTTACGTATGTCAGCAGACCATAAAACATTTTACACTCTAAATAATTAGTGGTTTACAGACACTTTAACTAAATATTATTACCAACATTTCAACCTTGAACTGCTCTATAAAATATTTTGAGTGATTATCACTAATGATCTATGCATTTCTACAGTTGCCTGTCATTTTACTTTTTACATCTTTGTTAAATAGATGAAGTGAGACTCAGAGCTCAGTTTATGCTGACATAAAGGAAGCCATGCATGCATGAGGAGGGTTTGAAAGCTGCTACGCAGACAAATATAAGTGCATAGAAAGTCTGTAAAAATGAACCAAAATGAAGTTACGTTAGTAAACAATGTAGGAAATCTTGCTTTTGTCTGTCTTTATTAAGTCCTGGAGTTCCTCAGGGAATCATCCTGGGCCTCTCATCTTTCTATTAACTCTCATAAAAACAAATAAAATAAAATCTTCCCAAACTCACTTTGTTGTGACTGATTGATTCATGTATTGATCAGCTGATCACTGTCTTCGGTTGGTTACCTGTGTTTGTCGGCCAGGCAGGTCTCCAGGTTGCCAGTAGAGACATTCCAGATATAAACGGCACCGTCTGCTGATCCAGCCGCGAGAAAGGAACCATCTGGACTGTTGAGAGAGAATGCTCGGTTAGACTGAAGGTGAACTGTTCTAACAGGGTCACATATGGAACCTGAACCATGGAGGATCCTGGAATAGTTGAAGTTCTGCGAAACTGAAACCAGTAGGTCACATCAAAGTAGTGTCTCTGGTTGGGCTCAGGATTCAAGTTAGAACACAGACATTGTTCAGAACAACAGACATTACCAGTTGGGTTTAGTCATGTCAGGCCTTAGAGATGTGTGAGTTAGGTCATTGCTGTACAAGTCACAAATACATTTTGGTTCCCGAGTGAAGTTCAAGACTATCAGGTCTCATGTAAGAACCTGTAAGTCATAAGTGAAGTCCTAATTCAACATCAACAAGTCCCAAGTCTAGACTAACAAGTCCCAAGTACAGTCCCAATTCCAGACCAACAAGTGTGTCATTGTAAATACTGTGAGGCGGCAAACACTCTCAGAACTGAACAAATGTGGAAAATAAAAAAACAAAAATGAGGAACTGAAGTTAGTTTCAATGGAAGGAAACGGTCTTTAATATGTGACAAATTCATTCAAAGAAATACACAACTGCTCACGCTTCACAGTCTGACTTCTTTACAATCGCAGCTTCTTTCCTTTCAGAGAGCTGATACCTACAGACGTCACTGACTCAGAACGTCTGCGTTCTCATTTCATGGTTCTGAATGACCAAACTGACAGTAACTCCTGTCCTGTGGACATCAACATGTTGACACCTCCTGCATCTGACTGAGAGGATTTGTGATGATTGTGCAGCTGTTTGTGATTGGCTGTATGAGGAACCTCAGGGAGAACCCAGCAGAGAACCCTGCCTGGCTGTGTGTGTGTGTGTTTGGGTAGAAACACATTTATATATTTAGTGTTTCTGTCAGAGAGCTGAACAGACATCCTGGTGCTGCTGTTGTCATGGAAACAGCAGAACATGAACCACGCAGCATCTCTCATCCTCCTTCTGTGTTCCTGTCAGTTTTCTGGTAGAACGTTGTTGAAGCACGTTGATCTCTACCTGAACATGAAATAAGCTGAATGAAACCGCTGACGTCAGCAGTAAAACAACAACAAGCACATCAAACATCAGAAACCTGAGTCTGCTCTCATCGTGGTGCCGCCACCGCCTCCTTTATTTCAGCCACTTACTGAGAACGTACACATGAACACATGATCTCAGAAGATGTCTGCGTGTTATTTTTTTTTAACTGACTTTTAATCAATCAGTAAGAAATCTGTGGAAACTAGTCAGAAAAGTCAAGCGTGTCTGTTTCTCTGCTGTAATGATGATGTGATGAAATTCAGATCAGGATATATTCATGGACACGTTTTGGATCTGAGTCCATGTTTTGGATTTGTTCTGGATGTTTCTAACCTGAATGTTGAAGCTTTGCAGCATCAGATCAATAATCATGAGCTCGTTAATCAGATTCTTGGGCCTCTTCACAGCAGGAGAAACTCATTAAAGATGCTCCGATCCAGCAAATTAAAGTGTCGTTACATCTGTGTGAAGGAGGTCATGATGTGCGCTGGGAGGAAACCCCCCCCCCCCCCCCCCCCGCTGTGGACGAACCGTGTCCACGTGCAGCAGTTCAGCAGGCGGGGGTCTCCTCTACCCTGAGCCCACTTCGGGACCTCGGCTGACTGTCTGAACGGGAAAATGATGGAAGACGTTTTGTTTGTCAGATTATTTGCTGTGATGGTGCAGACAGAGAACAGACTGCAGTGAGCGCTCAGATGTGTCTGAATGTCACTGCTCAGCTGGACTTCATCGTCTGACGGATGATTCTGTTTCTGTGGTAAAGACGTCGGCGGACACTTCGGCCTCGTCTTCACTCGATTTATTTATCTCCATCAAAACAGAAACTTCTGCAGGTTAAACTGAGCCGAACACGTTCATCACTGACTCTAACAGACTGCTAGCCTAGCAACACAGGCTACAAACAACCCATAATGCAACACTTCAAAAACAATATCTGATGTTGGGGACACATAATTGTCCTGTGCTGTGACTGACAGTAACACAGCTGTGAAAGAAAAAAGACTGTCCCACGTTTAGGCCTCCGTAGTTCTGTTATACTGTCAATCACTGATGAGGTCCGTGTTTGACGACTGATTCATCTATTAGTGGTGCACATCCCACCCGGCCTCAGGCTTTGTCCTCACATGGAGAAGCATAGAAAGTCTCTGTAGGCACACTGTGAGGTCAGGGGGTTACTGACAGGTGCAGGTAAACTGATGGGGCTGACTCACCTGATCACAGCTTTGGTGCTGTCGCTGCCACATTTAAAGCCGTCGGCCCTGACAGAAACAAACACGCGGAGTCAGCGAGCAACGTTTATAAGAAACACACCAACAAACTTTATTCAAGTGTGACGCCTCTACCTGAAGCACACGCGGTCGTTGCTCCGCCTCCTCAGGTCGACCAGCTGGAGGCAGTCGTCGCGGCAACAGCTGAGCAGCTGGCGATGATCGGAGCTGATGTCCAATGAGGTGACTTTCCCCTGAGCGGGAAGCTCCTGAACGCAGCTGACCGTCCTGGATAACAGAGCAGCTTTGTTTGAACACGGGACGGTGAGCGATCACTGGAAGGTCAGTGTTTGTTTCTGCTACCACTTCAAATCCTTTCAGGCTTCTCGAACAGCTCCACGACGTGTCATGTGTTTTCAGGCTTGATAAACAACTTTAAAATGTAAATGAAGTCAGTGGGATGTCTCATTTTCCTCATTGAATATTTCCACCTTGATCATTATCAGCTTGGACTGTGGACTGTGCTTTACGTTGTATTTATCGAACAGATACTGATTTCTTGTTCTGCACTCACGGTTGGTTGATCGGGGTGGAAGCTCTTCCTTTTCATCTTTTTCTGGATGAATAGCTTTACACTTGACCCTCGTTTGGTTTTAAATCTGCTTTCAGCTGCTATGATCTGTGCCGTGGTTAACTTTTCCACATCCTGTTCTTCAAGAATATGAATAAGTAATCCATTAAAAATAATAAATTCTGACAGATGAATTCAATAAAAAGATCATTACGATTGTTATTAACATCTGGCCAATCAGAGCTCATTGAATGATGTAAATGTCCAATCAGGTGCAGGGAGGGTTGATGCTAGTGTGTGACTGGTGGACAGAGCTGTCAATCATCAGCCTTGTTCAGAGTCTACAGGCAGAAGGAGGGGAGGGGGTTTTCTGTGGGCTGAGCTGTTGCTAGGTAACAGAGGGAGACGGAGAGTCACTGTGGCGACGGGAGGATGAATGAGAGGTGTCACAGGATCTAAATCACATCCATCAGTCAGACAGAGATAAGATTCTACTGCGGTTCTACTGTTTCCACTGACAGACGGGAGGAAGAGGAGAACACGATGCCATGACATCGATCTGTGACAGTCTGAAATGTGTTTCAGAGGAGTGAAAACACTCGATGTGTCTGTGCTGCTGTTCAGTTTACACCAAACCAGATCCAGTAGAGTCTGGTTCCCATGAGTCTACTGAAAGAAACTGAAGAGAAAGCATGGAGGGAGCCCAGCGATGAAGTGAAGGACGAAGCCACCATATGAGGCAGTAAAGCACCGAAGAACCAATTCAGTGACGTGGCGAAGGAATTAAGTGGTGATGCAACAAAGTTGTGAATAAATAAAGTGGTGATCCAGTGAAGAGGTGATGCAATGAAGTGGTGAAGGAGTGAAGTGGTGATGCAGTGAAGTGGTGAATGAGTGAAGTGGTGATGCAGTGATGTGGTGAAGTGGTGACACAATGAAGTGGTAAAGGAGGGAAGTGGTGATATAGTGTAGTGGTGAAGGAGTGAAGTGGTGATGCAATGAAGTGGTGAAGGAGGGAAGTGGTGATGCAGTGATGTGGTGAATATGTGAAGTGGTGATGCAGTGAAGTGGTGAAGGAGTGAAGTGGTGATGCAGTGATGTGGTGAAGGAGTGAAGTGGTGATGCAATGAAGTGGTGAAGGAGGGAAGTGGTGATGCAGTGATGTGGTGAATATGTGAAGTGGTGATGCAGTGAAGTGGTGAAGGAGGGAAGTGGTGATGCAGTGATGTGGTGAAGGAGTGAAGTGGTGATGCAATGAAGTGGTGAAGGAGGGAAGTGGTGACACAATGAAGTGGTGAAGGAGGGAAGTGGTGATGCAGTGATGTGGTGAATATGTGAAGTGGTGATGCAGTGAAGTGGTAAAGGAGTGAAGTGGTGATGCAGGGATGTGGTGAAGGAGTGAAGTGGTGATGCAGTGAAGTGGTGAAGGAGTGAAGTGGTGATGCAGGGATGTGGTGAAGGAGTGAAGTGGTGACACAATGAAGTGGTGAAGGAGGGAAGTGGTGATATAGTGTAGTGGTGAAGGAGTGAAGTGGTGATGCAATGAAGTGGTGAAGGAGTGAAGTGTGATGCAGTGATGTGGTGAAGGAGTGAAGTGGTGACACAATGAAGTGGTGAAGGAGTGAAGTGTGATGCAGTGATGTGGTGAAGGAGTGAAGTGTGATGCAGTGATGTGGTGAAGGAGTGAAGTGGTGACACAATGAAGTGGTGAAGGAGGGAAGTGGTGATATAGTGTAGTGGTGAAGGAGGGAAGTGGTGATATAGTGTAGTGGTGAAGGAGGGAAGTGGTGACACAATGAAGTGGTGAAGGAGGGAAGTGGTGATGCAGTGATGTGGTGAATATGTGAAGTGGTGATGCAGTGAAGTGGTAAAGGAGTGAAGTGGTGATGCAGGGATGTGGTGAAGGAGTGAAGTGGTGATGCAGTGAAGTGGTGAAGGAGTGAAGTGGTGATGCAGGGATGTGGTGAAAGAGTGAAGTGGTGACACAATGAAGTGGTGAAGGAGGGAAGTGGTGATATAGTGTAGTGGTGAAGGAGGGAAGTGGTGATATAGTGTAGTGGTGAAGGAGTGAAGTGGTGATGCAATGAAGTGGTGAAGGAGTGAAGTGTGATGCAGTGATATGGTAATGCAGTGAAGTGGTAAATACATGAAGTGGTCAAGGAAAGCGTAGTTGAATAAATTAAGTGTAGATTAATTAAAGTGGTGGAGAAATTATGTGGTAAAAAATTAAATGATAAAGACATGAAAATGTGAAGCAGTGAAGAAATGACGTGGTGATGGAATAATGTTGTAAAGAAGTGAAGTGATGAAAGAGTGAAGTGGTGAAGACATGTCGTGATGATATGGTGTTGTGGGTAAAAAAAATAGTGAAACGATCAAGATGTACAGTTTTGCATCAGTGAAGTGGTGAATATGTGAAGTGGTGATGCAGTGAATAAGTGAGGTTATGATACAGTCAAGCAGTAAATAAGTGAGGTGGTGAAGCAGTGAAGTGGTGAATACATGAAATGGTGAAGTGGTGTGGAAGTGCAGTCTTACCTGGTGTCCCAGACTCTGATCTTACAGTCGTAGTGTCCACTAATGATACAGTTCTCAGAACAGACCAGGTCACTACAATATGACGCCACCTCAGCTACCTGCACACCTGCAGAGGTAAGTCCACCTTAATCAGTCCCTAATCAGCCAGAAATCAGTTGTGAACCACACATGTGTCAGTCGGTTATCAGTGTTAACGGACTCACAGGCAGCTCTATGGAGGTCCCACAGTCTGATGGTTCTGTCAGCGCTACCCGTCACCACCTGATGAGGACAACTGCTGAACCTCGCTGCTGTCACCTTCCTGCTGTGACCTGTTAGAGTTAACTGAGACAGGTGAGACAGACAGGTGAGCCACAGAGAGAGAGAGACAGGTGAAACGGGTTAGACAGTTTCAGCTGTACCTTCACCAGCTGGGGGCGCTGTGAGCATGGAAACCGTATGAATGAATTACAGTGAATGAAAGACTCAAGCTGCAGTTCTTTTTTGAGAGTCAGCAGTTTTCTAAAACTGCACTCGAGTCCAAGTCTCAAGTCTACAGGTCTGAGCATGATTCAGAGAAGCTGATCATGTGACTCCTCATGAGGTGAAAATAAATGAAAACAATCATCAATCATTGATCATCAACGTAAAGCGGTGAAATGTGGAAACATTTCTATGGAGTTTGGCTGCGGTTTGTCACGGTTACCTTGGGAACGGACTCGTCCCGCTGCCACAACAAGGCCGACTTGTCATACGAGGCCGCGAGGATCCTCAAGCCCTGAAGAGGGTCCACAGAAACCACATCAGACAGAGCCAGGTACAGCACAAGGGTTTCAAGTTCAGGTTCAGGTGCTGCTTTTACCGTTTGGTTGAAGTCGATGCAGGTGATCCCCTCTGTGCTGCCGTCCAGAGTCGCTCTGTGAGTCAGCGAGCCTGATGACATCATCAGTGAGGTCACAGCTCCTCGTCACAAACATTAACAACAATAACGATAATGATAGTCCAGGACGTACCTGCTCTAACCTCCCACAGCTTGATGACTCTGTCTGTCCCTCCGGTGGCCAGCAGGTCTGAACCGGAGCTGAACCTCACAGCGTTGATGCCTTGCTCGTGGGCCTCCTGACAGACAGAACAGGAAGCAGTCACCACAAGCTCGTCACAGCAGGAACTGAAGGCTTGTTTACATTCACATTTCTCAGTGTTCATCACTGAGCTGAAACATGCTTCATTTTTAACTCAAAGACTTCAAAACAGTCCTGAATCGATAAAGAACAACATCAGCAGCACGTCTTCGCTCGCGGTCCGTCCCACGGCGGCCGCCAAACACACGTCGACTTCCTACAGAAGAAAACACCAACAGAGCGGAAACACAAGAAGAACCTCATACCAAGACCTCACAGAGACAGAACGCTGAAATGTGGTCGGACCTGCTTCTTTATGTGACTGATGGTGAACAGAGAGAGGCATGATGGGTAATGAGACGCAGACAAAGGAGCTCTTTATCCTGTGTGTGTGTGTGTGTGTGTGTGTGTGTGCTCAGCCTCTCTCTGACCTCACACTGCAGATACAAACCCTTCATTCAGAATGAACGATGTTAAAGATGAGACAAACTGATCAATCAGAAGGAATTTAACGATGAAAACTGATATTAACGAATGTGAATGTGAATATCTGCAGGTTCAGACCTGCAGTGTCCGTCACCTCCACAGGGGGGAGACGGGGGTTTGTGATGAAGAATCCCAGTACCACTAAACTCAATGATCTTTAACGAGCCGGTAAAACAACGTGCTCGTTAAGTGAACTTCTCAGTTAAAGAGACAAAAAAACAGGCGGTAAATAAAAAACAGCTGAAAAAAAGAACAACAAAACAACTCAACACAAAGATTTCTGCAGTCTGAAACACACAGGCTGAGAGAAGCTGCTGCAGCTGTACTGCAGCGTGTACTCAGTGTGTACTCAGTGTGTACTGCAGCGTGTACTCAGTGTGTGCTCCTGCGTGTACTGCAGCGTGTACTCAGTGTGTACTCAGCGTGTACTCAGCGTGTACTCAGTGTGTACTCAGTGTGTACTCAGCGTGTACTCAGCGTGTACTCAGCGTGTATTTAGTCTGTACTCATCATGTACTCAGTGTGTACTCAGCGTGTACTGCAGCATGTACTCAGCGTGTACTGCAGCGTGTACTCAGTGTGTACTCAGTGTGTACTGCAGCGTGTACTCAGCGTGTACTGCAGCGTGTACTCAGTGTGTACTCAGCGTGTACTCAGCGTGTACTCAGTGTGTACTCAGCGTGTACTCAGCGTGTATTCAGTGTGTACTCAGCGTGTATTCAGTGTGTACTCAGCGTGTACTCAGCGTGTACTCAGTGTGTACTCATCGTGTACTCAGTGTGTATTCAGCATGTACTCAGTGTGTACTCAGTGTGTACTCATCGTGTACTCAGTGTGTATTCAGCGTGTACTCAGCGTGTATTACCAGTACTTGTCGAGCTCTAACGGGGACTCTGGCTGACACACAGACCCCTACAGGACACATCAGATCCTCCTCCAGACTGCAGACTGAGTGGCCACGCCTCTTCCTCCTGACATCACAGAGTCACATGACCTTCAGGTTCACTGAGATAAATCTTTGTGATGGCGCCTCCTTCGTACGATCAAAGAGAAATAATGAGGACACGAGGACTCACTCGAAGAGCTCTCTGATGGAGGTGAGGATCCTCGGGGACGTAGCCGATGCTGATCTGAGAGAAATGAGAGACTGTGAGAAGATCCACTGACGTGGTTCTCTGCAGAACAAACGAGCAAAGGATCTGATGTCCAGCCTCCCTCCACCATGAGAGGACAAACATTAAGAGTGAAGCCATGACAACAGTGGTGAGTGTCGGTCTGTGTGGGGAACCTGAAGAGTCTGGCGTGGCCCCGCTCCGTGGACTCGTGGTGGTTTTCAGTCTTTGGAGATGTGGATCTGGAGGTCGGAGCGCTGGAAGAACTGAAACACAAAGCAGCACCGAGACACTGAAGACGTTCCCAGAGCCGAATCAGCACAGGAACAACCTGATGAAACTACCAAAATAAGAGCATGTGAAGTGACACGCTGTTCACATCTGTCCAGCTTTCAGGTCCACACGAGGCTTCTGGAACGTTCTCTTCCTCTTTCATCCCCAGAGAACAAACCTTCCCTTCACTGCAGGCAGGGGTGTCTGACAGCCGCTGATGTCATCTGTCATCCACCTTCCTCCACATTTTTATTTAAATATCCCAAAACATTCTTTTCTTGAAAAATTCAACATGTTCAGACCTTTTCATCAAAATATTCACTATTTTCTAAAAAACTATTCTTCGGCCCGCACTGCAGACACGACGTGAAGCCGATGTTTGAGAACTTCCTGTTAGAAATGAGGTCAGGTGGGTCTTACCTGTCCACGGTGACCTTTGACCTGGCGGCAGTCTGCAGCTCCTTCTGCAGGTTAGCTTGTCGAGCTCTGATGAAAACATACAGTAAGTGGTGGTGCGTTCAGGTACCGGTGTGATGAACAGGTGTGCTCAGGTGTGCTCAGGTGTGCTCAGGGTACCTGGATCTGCGTTCGTTGCGGCTGTTCATGCGCGCGGCGGCCTGTTGTTTCAGGTGGATCATGTCCTCCAGCAGGCGTCCTCCTCTGACGTTCTCCTCTCTGAGTCCCGTCTCCGCCCGTCTCTGTTGCTCCAGCAGGGCGTCATACTCCATCTTCAACGCCCCGTTTTCCCCCTGAACCCGCTCCACCCGCTCCCGCAGCTCCCGACGTGCATCAAACGTGCCCGCCAGCCGCCGCTCCACCTCCAGCAGTCTGATGACAGAGAGCAGCGTCAGCAGGGTTTAAAGGGCCAGTTCACACAAATGACTCCTAACTGTCTGTCGTCCCTCTAACAGTGTCTGATTGGCTCAGAAACCAGGAGAAAATATACAGAAAATACTACAACAGTACAGTTTAAGTACTTTAAGACAGTATTTTGAGGAAAGGGAAGAAATATTTGGGAATGTTTGGAGAAATTAGTCTGAAGCTTTGAAAACAGGTCAGAAGGAGCGTTTCCACGTTGTTCATAGAGCGTCTGCCATTACAAACACCTGGTTACACTGAACCAATCAGCTGTGACCGGTTTACGTGAGCTCCTCATCACGGCTGACAGGTCAGCAGAAGGCTCAGGTGTGTGTTTGTGTGACTCACCTGGAATGTTGCTCCTCCAGAACACATTCTTTGATTTTAATCTGCTGCTGCAGCTCCACCACCTGATAGGCTAACTGAAACCATAGAAGAAGAGCGAGGAGGACCCACCGATGAGGTCATGTGATTCTGATTCAACGTCAACACTTTATATCCAGAACTGTCCTTTAGTGGTCCTGTTTCCACCAGTCCTACAGGCTGTACACACTGCACACGTCCCCGGTACCAGTACCCAAACTACTGCTGTACCAGTACCCAAACTACTGCTGTACAAGTACCCAAACTACTGCTGTACCAGTACCCAAACTACTGCTGCACCAGAATCCAAACTACTGCTGTACCAGTACACTGGCTGTGCACTTCAGCAGCAGATTCAACATGACATTGTGTCAACATTAATGACCAGGTGTTCCTCCGCAGGTGACAGGTGTCAGTACCTCTCCTGTAGTTTTCTTCAGCTGGTTGTTCCGGTGAAGCAGAGAGGAGATGGAGCTGCTGCTGTCAGAGGAGGGCAGTCTGGATGCACAAAACAAACACACTCTCAGCATCATCATCATCATCATCACACAATGAATTCCATCAGGTGTCTCAGGTGTGTTCACCTACAGACAGACCGCAGGTGAGTTACCTGATGGAGCAGCTCAGTATTCCTTTGGCCAGACTGGTTTTGTCCAGCAGCTGAGTGTCTGAAAGCAGAGAGACTCTGATCAGTGGAGCCACCAGGAGGAAGCTGGTCCTGGTTTCTACCTGACCGGGACTTTGTGTCGATGGTTTCAACACCTGTGCTGCTGGAAAATTCAACACAGTATTTGGGGGAATGATCCCACAGGAATCCTTCAGATTTCAAGGATAAAGTCAAATTATTAGAAGAAAGTTTGGATATTTGACAAACAGAACAAACAGACGTTCTCAGAAGAACTGCAACCAAAACAGATAAACATGCAAGGGACAACTGGAAAACTGAGGAAATGAGGTGCTCGACTAGCTAGCATGCTAGCTGACCGTTAACAACAGGGGTGAGATATGCTAACGTTAGCTACAGAGCTAACAACAGAGTCAAAAATAATTAAAGAAACGGTCATTTCTGCTGTTGCATCTGTTCACAGCTCTGCCACAGACAGAAACTCAAACCAAACTCCATTCAAAATCTGACGAGTTCAAGATTTCTGCTTATTTCTTTCAAGTCTTTTCAAAGTATTTGTCTGAGACCATCATTTTAATTTTATGACTTTCTTACTTATCTGGCTTCTTTAGGTCACACCTGCTCTTTTAGGTGAAATATCTGACACTGTTAGCAGTTTATCACCTGCAGCATCACATACCTGCTTCAGGCAGCGGTGGACCTGACTACCTGCTGAGGTATCCTGCAAATATCTGACCACATAATGTGTTCACGGTGTGTTAATGGTGTTGACTGTGTATGAACTAACTGTTGGCCTACTGGCTGTAATTAACCCGCAGCTTTAGCGGTCTCCAGTCAGAGCAGAAGACAACAAGGTGTCATGATGTCAACTGACTGTGACACCGACTCACAGTCTGCAGACGATCCACCAGCAGCAGACTGACGATCCGTCACAGATGAGTCACTGCACGGAGGAAGTGGAACAACATGCGGCTTAGTTTTCTGACGGCCAACAAAAGAAAGGAACTTGTTGTTCACTGCAAATAGTTTCTGACTTCAGTGATCAAGTAGAAGCTTTTCAGGAGTCCAAAACATAAGGGGCATCAAGTGAAGAGACCATCACCTAACCCTAACCCTGACCCAAACCCTGACCCTGACCCTGACCCTGACCATCTGGGTTTGGTTCTGACTGCAGTAGAAGCTTTAGCATTGGAGTCTTTTAGCGGTTTGCATTGTGTTTTCTTTAGATCTGGTTTAAATCAGTGTCCTGATGCTTCAGGGTTACTGCCCTCTGTGACCACGTAGCTTCATGCAACTTCCAACAGCACACCTGAGACAACGTGGACAGGTGTGGCACGGAGTCACGGTACAGTCGACAGACTTGGCTGGAGCTACAACCTGAGCTGACTCGGGAGATGATGGAGATGATGATGATGATGATGAAGCCACTTCAGTCATTCAGTGCTGGATGACACCCGTCAGGAGCTGAGCAGTAAACGAGGGAGAGATCCTCCATCCATCCGGTCAGGAAGCTGAGCTGAGTCTGATCCAGGCTTGTGTGAGCTGACAGGGATGAAGACCGAGTCTGCATGTACATAAATGATCTACGATGCAAACTGCGCTCGATCAAATGTAAGATCTGTGACTCCAGCGTAGAAACTCTCGATAAGAGCGTCTGTTAGCGCAGAGCATCAGAGCGCAAATCATGTTTCAGAAATGAAACGCGATGGAAGTTCCTGCAGTGATGCTTTATTTTTTCATTTCATTAAGTTTATTTTACATTTTTGTTTGTCCTGTCAGTAACTTTCATTTGCAAGACGTTCTCTCTGGGGGGTCATGACTCCGGACCCCCTGGCTGACTCCTCCACATGGTCTGACACACTGCTCCGGACACCAGAACTGACAATAAACACGGGTCTTAATTCCTGATCGAGTGTCGATGAAGGGCTTGAATGTGTTAATCTGGATTCTAACGTCATGTTAAATGTACCAGATTTCTAATTAGTCTTTTCTGTGATGTTTGTGTGGAGCTGCTGTGATGTAGGAAAAAGACCTGCCATCATCATCATCATCATCATGATCATGACAGCAGGCAGGACTCCTCTGAGCCCCCCTCCATTAATAAAGCCTGTTTTCTTTGAGAGCTGACTTCAGAGAAATCTCGATCTGAGTTTGTTATCTTTTAAAGTTTAATAAGCAGATTTTTGAATGGAGTTTGGTTCGCTCTGGTTTCCTGACATGACTCTAGAACACACCGGGTGTCCTGTAGACCCAGACTCTCTGGAACTGTGTGAAAACACGTTAAACCTGGACTTATCCGTCGTACAGAAGCGGATCAGGTCCTGGAACTTGGCGTGCTGGCTCAGGTCTCGGTGCTTCAGCTGACGGACGATGTGCCTCTTCCAGGTCTCCGCCGACCTGCCGCCGCCTCCCGGAGCCGGGACACGGCCGCCGCGCTGCGACCCTCCGGCTGGATCCGTCATGACTCTGCGGGTGTTGCCGGTCACAGCGGCCATGATGCCCGCGGCCCGGGCAGCTTCATGCCGTTTCCCCGCAGACAGACGCTCACAGACCGGCCTGATGTCACAGACGGCTCCGTGTCGGAGCTCCGCCTGGTTCACCCGCCGCCATGTTGGTCGCTCAGTTTCTTCTTCTCTGTTTGTTTTTCTTTATAACTTTTTTTTTCCGTGAGACTCGTCACTCCGAGGGGGCGGGGCTGAGGTTGGTGGCTCGTGCTGCCAGCTGCTTGTCCTCTCAGCCAATCACCGTCCGCCCTTCCTCTTCCTCTTCTGACTTCAGGAAAAAAAACAAAAAACACAACCACAGCCTGCGGCGGGACACCTGTTAACGTCATCGTTAACGTCATCAAAACTATTTTTTACCCGTTTTTAATTAAGTAGTAATTAAGTCATTTAATGGTGGATGTACGGAAACCCTGAAGTCCAAAAATGTTGTTTTTTTTTCAATGAAGTTTGGCTCAACTTCTGAAAACCTTTGTTGTATTGGTCACATAAAAAGTGGCGTTTGATTCATTATTTGACTCTTCTTGAGCACTAAATGGACCAATCACGTGCCTCCTACTCAGTCAGAGGAGCAGGTTGTTAAAAGGAGAGCGATGAAGAATATGAAGCATTATTACAGCAAATAGGACAAGAGAGGGACAGATTTCTAACCTAATATGCCAACATATTTAATAATAACACTCAGGAACTGGTTTTAGGTCTGCCACTGTCTCCTGATCAACACCAGTATCCAGGATTCTCAGAGACCACAATACAATTACAATAATTCTATAATTATTGTTCTTATTTAGGCCTCCATCTGCTGTTTGTGTTCTAAAAAGCTTCTGTAAGAGTAAACTTCTGCACTGTGAGAATTAATAAAGTCTGATGGCTTTCTGCCTCCGTCTTCTGCTCAGAGTAACGTGAAAACCTGATCAGAAATAAAGTTCATAATGCTGGAAAAGACTGATTGTTATGACTTTATGTTGAGAACAGAGATTTCAGACATTAAATGCATCACAAACACATAAAAACCAGGACAGCTTTGGTTTAGACAGGACACAGTGATTTACTGTAGAAAAATAATATCTGACACAGATATCTGTCCTTGAACTCATCTTTTGTTACCTTCACTGTCACCTTCAGGCAGGAAAAAGTGATCAGATTATAAACAAAGAGAACTGCTCGTTAAATTAATATCAGTCATGAAACAACTGACAAGCTGTTTTAAAAAGAGAAAACACGTTTGTAGAGACAGTTTAGTCTCTGATCAACACACAGCTGAAAGATGGAGCTCTTATCTCCTATTTGTTCCAGTCTCACTGATGGCGCCCAAATGGCCCACACTCTGATCATACAGCAAACGCCCCTCAGTCTTGTTCTTTCTTTCTCTTCTTGCTCTTCTTCTTCTGAAGCTCTTCCTCCTCCTCTGGGTTTCTCTTTGGCCTCTCCTCCACCTGCTCCATGGTGTCCCACAGCTCGTCATCGTCTCCTTCCTCCTTCACCTCTGGAGGCCCCCCCTGGCCCGCCGCCCCCCCTCCGTCCTCCAAGTCTCGGCTGGCCAGCAGGACGCAATTGAGGCGAGACTTGAGATAGACTTTGTGCTGCAGTTTGCGGTCCTCCAGGCCGTGGATGCGAAGGAAGCGGTCCAGGCCACAGGACGCCACCACAGGCTGGGAGGGGTGGCACTGCAGCCCCCGCACGCCCCCCACCAGCCCCTTCAGACAGCCACGGACCAGACCTTTCCTCAGGTCCAGCACGGCAATCTGGCCGTGGGTGTTTCCCACCACCACTGCGTTACCAGCGGCGGGCAGAGACAGAGCGGTGAGCGGGTGCTCGCCATACTCCACCTCCAGGACGGGACGGCGCTGAGGGGACGAGGGGTCGAACACATGGACCTGATGGAGAACACAACGTTTAAGCTGCAGGACATTTTTAAACACTGGAAGACATGTGATCAGCTGTGGTGCGTTCACTGTCACCTCAGTGACGTCTGTTTCTTATCCTGAGCTGCTGCACATTCACAGTGGTGGAATAACTACTCAGACACTGTGTAAATACTCCTTTACAAGTAGTCATGAATTCAAAATACTATTTCAGTAACAAAAGTATCAAAAGTAAAAGTACTTGTTCTGCAGAATGGAGCCTATAGGTTCTGTTTTTATGTTATCGTTCTTATTGATTCATTAACATGTACGCAGTGATTTAATGCTGCAGCCGGTCAGTGTGGAGTTCATGTTAAAGGATTTGTATGTTTGATAGTTTAATCTATTAAATGTGCCAAACGTTTTCGTCTCTAAACTTTTACAGTTGGATAACTAAGACCTGCTTTTCACTGTTAACACAACCTGCAGACGCAAACAAGCTCAAAGCTTCAGGAAACATTAGCACCAGTCATTTAAAGCCCCTCAGTCAGTGACAGACTGGCAGCTTCCTGTCTGGGGGGCCTTTCTGTTTACTTCACTGAATGTCCCTGGACACCGATTTGTAGAGTCCATTTAAAATATCATAATTCAGGAATAAAAACTTTTTGGACCAGGTGCAAACTTGCCCACAGCGAAACAAACTTTAAAAGTGTCAGTTCTTGAATGGAGTTTGGTTTAAAGAACAGGAGATCTCATTTAAAACAGATTTTTCACACTTTTAGCACCACAATGGGAACACACCTGATGGTAACCTGTGCACGTGACCACCTTCTCGGAGTCCGGGATGAAGGCCATGTCCCTGACCCACTGCGGCCGCCGTAGATCCAGCCAGTCGTCCCTCAGGTTTTTTGCAGTGAACAGGGGCTTCTCCGGTCTCTCCAGGTCCCAGATCTTCAGCCCGTTCTCCTTCCCGCCGGTTGCGACTTTGTGTCGGTGTACCGGACTCTGCCGCATCCGGCACACGTTCTTCCCCGCGTCCAGCTCCGTCACGGCCTCGCTGCTGTCCTCCCTCCAGACCCGCAGCGTCCCGCACTCCACGCAGGTGACCAGCGCGGAGCCGCTCAGCACAGCGAGGCCGGTGAAGCAGCCCTCGGCGGGTTCTCCGTAGCGTCGGGTCTCGGTGAAGGCCCCCTTCTCGGTGCTGAAGGTCTTGACGGTTCCGTCCACGGAGCCGACCAGCAGCTCGCTCTCCGCCGGGTCCCCCCAACACAGCGCGCGGACCTCCTGGTCGCGGCTCAGGTGGCTCGTGTTGCAGAAGTTGAAGGCCTGTTTTCGGGACAAACTGACCCCCTTCAGGATACCGGTCTCCGAACCCAGCCACACGGAGCACAGTCGGCTCGTGTCCCCCATTCCACTGGACTGAAATGGACCTAAAAGCAGATACAAAACTGGATTCCAGCTGCTCAGGGTCCTGGTTCAGAACACGCGTCTTGGTGGGGAGGCTGTCGCGCGTTGATGGCGTCACTGTTTTCTAAAAACTTTATTGGCAACAAAGTAGTATTACACTACAAATAGAACGGGGGTGCCGAGGAAAATAAAACGAACACATCACAAAGAACAAGCAAACATAAAAAGATACGGAAGTTAAGAGAAGAAAGTGGATGCGACCTAAAACAACATCGAAGAAGTAACACTGCAAACCAACTGAACTCATCTGGAAATGTTTCTGAACAGAGAGAAAAAAAAGGATTTAGACCTCCAGGATAAGTTATTGAGCCTGGCTCAACCAATCCAAAACAACAGAGTTCAGGCTTAATTGGTTGCACAAACGCCAGGCCGGGATAAGTAGACACGGATTCATCAAGCCAGGTGAAACCAATCCTGGATAAGTTGCAGCACACAGCTCCTCAAATAGGGCCCGCAATCAGTCACAGATTCACTGATTCACCGTGGCAGCTCGTGCAGCAAACTTCCCCCCGTTGGAGCAGGAGATAATTATGGAGGCATATGAAGAGGTGAAAGACCAAATAAAAAAAAAGGAAACACCCTCACTGCCATAAAACGAGAGAAAGCGTGGCTAATCATTGCAGATCGCCTGAATGTGTAAGTATTGCACAAACACACTCACGACACACTGAAACCATCACAATTACAATCCAAATAGTTTATTAACCCACAAGAACCCGGACCCATTTCTGCTTTTAGGAACATTATGGGGAACATAAGACAGACTAAATAGACCACATATACACATTTCTGACCACCCCCTACTGTCCAACATCTCAAATGATGTGTCACATTGGGTGTTGAGAACTCAGATCGTTTCATGTTTTAGGAAAATTCAGACGTGTGACAGCTGTGTCACCGTGGGTTCTTCTGGGTTAACATCCCCAAAGACGTAGTTGTGTTCTGATTCTGAAACAGCTGGAACTACCAGTGAAACTGACTGCAGATGTGAGTGAAATCATGTAAATGCAGCTCCGTGTTTGCTCCTCATGCTCCTCTGTTGTTTCATTCATTATGTGTGTGTGTCCTTTGTTCATTTTTTATTTAATTTATTATTTTCAGATTAAACATGACAGGGCCCAAACGAACTTGGCAGCAACTCAAGATGAAGTACAAGAACATCCTGCAGAACGGTAAGTGCCCTGACAAATATTATGCATGTCCATACTCTGGACCCAGGGGGGGCCTGCTCACATCTTGTCTGTACTTATAGCAATTAAAAAAAACACCCACAAGCAAGGCACAGGGGATGGGTCACCACTAGCTGACCTAACCCCTCAGGTGCCCATGAGGGAGATTTTGTGAACGGGAAATCCTTTCACAGCATTAATGTTCAGGTGAACATGATTTTATGACATTAATGAACATTCTTGTGATGTGCATTGATCGGTTTAATCGTCTACATCTTATCATTTCAGATGGTCTGCAGTGCTGACTGCTGGGGGGCAGAGGGTTTGCCTGTGAGCCTTTTTGCCTCACACCTTGCGCAGACCCTCAGGGAGCACAGCAGGCATATAACAATGCCCGTGCCAGGACGAGGGCTCGGATCCAGATGACCTTTGGCCTCCTGAAGGCACGCTTCCAATGTCTGCACCATCTGAGGGTCGGTCCAGACAGAGCGTGCGATATTACTGTGGCTTGTGCTGTCCTCCATAATGTGGCCTGTCTGAGGAAGGAGAGGGCCCCCAGAGTGCCCTCAGATGACGACAGTGGTCGGCTGATCAGAGACCAATATGTTTTAAAGGATTTCAGTTAAAGTGCATTCTGTACATTTAAGTTGAATATGGCCTGCAGTAGCAGAGAGCTATTCATTTGGCCTATTGTTCTGTGTGTACAGGCCTGACGTTTGTCTGTTCATTTGTTCAGTATGGATTTGTCCTGCATTTATTCCAGCGTGCAGACATGCAGGGTGTTTTATATACAGACCTTTGAGAATGTGTATTTATTCTTGTGCTGAATAATCTGCTTTGATTCTGTGCTTTAATGTGTATTTTTATATTGATTCCTTTTTTTCGAACATGTAATAAAAAAACTAAGCAAACAGACAAAAAGTGATAATAATAAAAATAAAGAAGAAAAAAAGGTGTCACCCTCTTCAATTCATGTTGATCTCAGATCACATGAGTGAAAGGGAGTAGGAAGAAGTGT
Organism: Chelmon rostratus; assembly: GCF_017976325.1. Classification (NCBI taxonomy): domain Eukaryota; kingdom Metazoa; phylum Chordata; class Actinopteri; order Chaetodontiformes; family Chaetodontidae; genus Chelmon; species Chelmon rostratus. Next base: position 28,809,166 of record NC_055664.1, on the reverse strand, counting down.
AAACTTATCAAACCCTACCCCTTCAGTACTATTACATTTTTATCAAAAAACTCATGACTGAAACATCCTGATTCATCCTCAACCTGTACATGATCCATATATTCAGCAATTACCGATAAATAACGTGCACAGTATGCAGACACTGACAGTTTCATTATGTATAGAAAAGTGTGATTCACAAACACACCCAAACACCTGTTAGTCATCACTATATCACACAATAATCAGTTCTTTATAACTTTTTAAACTGACTTATATTAGATATTTGTTTTCTCTACACACACTTTGTTCCATAGTTTTACTCCACAGATCGAAACACAAAAACTTTTTAATGTAGTGCCACTTTAAGAATCGTAACATTTAACTCACCCATTAATTTATAACATCCCTCTCTATCACAAACCGTTTCTGAACATCAGCTGGCAGTAAGTTATTCTTTGCTTTATACATTACTTGCATATATATATATATAATATATGATTGAAATTACTGATCACAAATGTTTAAATAATGACAGTGGGTCTCGTTGAATGTGTAGTGGGAGGTGGAATAAATATTGGTTTCCATTTGTGGTAACTGCTGACTGAGATAAGGGATGAGATTAAATAGATCCTGGAACTGAGCCTGGTCTGGAGCAGGCTAGCTCCACAGAATATATCTCCATGGTAACTTATATCAAAACATATCCCACTTCCCCTTATCCCACTTTTGTGCAACCAGATCAAGGATAAGTTGATCCAGGATAACCAACATATCCCGGATTAATCCCTTATCCTAGTTTTGTGGAACTGGCCCCTGGTCGTCGTGTCCATTAAAAGGGATTTGAGGTTTGTTAACTTTTTCAGCAATGTTTAACTTCCACAAACCCCACAAAATGTTAACTCTGTTTGCCTCTTTTGTCGTGGTGGTCCGTTACGCTGTTGTTGAGCCAAGTTTCCGTGAAAACATACACACAGCGCTCTCTGGGACTTCTGGGTTGTCCGCAGAAGGTGTAGGTAGTCCAGTTTATTGTCCAAAGAGCGTACGTTGGCCAGCATGATGGTGGGGATAGCTAGCTTGTGTGGGCTAGCTGCTAGCCTGGCTCGGATACCTCCGCGCTCACCCCGCTTCTGCTTCCTCTGACGCCGCTTGTGTCGCCTCCACTGCGGGCGAGGTGCAGGACTGGGGGTCGGTGTTGTAGCAGGCCTACACGGGGTTTGACTTGTGAGAACTAGTCCTGTCGACATTTAGCAGAAACTCCCGCTTGTACTTGTGTTTGTAGACAGGTAGACGCGACGAGGACGAACAAAAACACGAAAAAACACGAAAAACACAAAAACTCTGTCACAATGAGAGAGAGATGATTTAATATCAGAATAATATGCGAGGACAATTAGGTCTGAACTCAGTTGAACACTGTGAGAGCGATATGTTTGAGAAAGCTTTTCAACACCATCATCAAAATCAAATGAGGAAATATCTGATGGAGGCCCACAGCCGACCAACATTAAGACGCTCATAGCTTCACAGCCTCTTGTACAGTTTTAAATCTACAGATTCATGAATCAGAAGATGAACCTGTTTTCATTCAATCCTGAAATGCTGACTTTGTGGGCTCTATTTTGGAGACGTGGTGCAGATCACAGCCAGGAGCACGATGCCAGATGCAGTTTTTGAACTTTCGTGGCTCTGCTCGGCCCGGCTCACCTGGTGCGCCTGTACTGCACTTGTACACGGGGTGACTTCAGAAAGAAGACAGAATCATACATTATAGGTGAGCGTGTTGGTGAGGCTCTGACAGTTATGCCCCTCAGCTCAACCCATTCAAAGTATACAACCCCCACTGTTTGTATTTCCTGTTTTTTTGGTGGAGTGGGGGCCCAACATGAGCAGTGAGTCAACAGCAGACGGTGCTGATGTCAGGGTGTATGTGGTCAATCTGCAGCCTTTATTACATCATATGAAATGACAAACTTTTACTTCTGAGGACTTTCTATGACTCTGTGGTTGCATCTGCAGTCTTTTACCCAGTCAGCTGGGGGCTGCGGAGCTCTGAGAGGGACAGAAACAGTCCCGGACTGCCCTCTGTAGTCAAAAATTTTCATTTATGTACATATATATAGTCTACTTTTCTTTATCTCTGTTGCTGTTTTTCTTCCCACTGCTATCACATGCTGCTGTAATGCTCAAATTCCGCGGCTGGGGATAAATAAAGTTTTATCTTTTCTTTTCTTGTCTTATTTTTCACATATCTGTACGTTCAAGAACTACAGGCTTTCAAAAATTCACCGTCAAATCTGAAGAAACATATCGAGGTCAGCAGAGCTCTTGCTATTCTAAGTTATTGTCTCAGGCTTATACATGTTAGCCAAGGTTATACTAATTTTGGTTATCTGTCAGGTTGCGGACCAGCACTGTCCAGTCAACTGATGCCAAACACCGCTGTACATTTTCTTCTGAGCTCTTTAGCAGTGAAAGGTGTGGTCAGTCTGGGCCCACAGCTTTCAGCACCACCCCGCTCCGTCATCGGTTTTCCAGACAGATTAAAAGCCACAGCGCCACCTGCTGTCTGTTATATGTCACCAGCTGTTCACTGACGGTGCACTGACAAGTGAGTGAGAATGAGATGCACAGCTCCAAAAATGAGAAATGATTATGTGGCGGAGAGCGTTTCTATTGAACCTGTGGGTAATCTGTATCTGGTTTTGAAAAAAAGATTTTCTCTTTGTCAGGATATGTTCAAGGTCGATTCAAAATAAGTGTGGCTGGGAGCAGATACGCATGTACGGGTGTAGTAACATTGTTTCCCCTGGTTTCAGGGACTGCTGTTAAAGAAACTGTATTATTAACTGCATTCAGATCATTTGGAACATTATCATCTTTTCGACCACCTGTTTCATGTTTGTAGAACCAGATCTTAATTTGAGATACGAGCGTTTCATAATTTCAGTATTTTGCACAGCCAAACACATCTTGTAAAAACATGACTGGTGAAATGAAAGTTGTTTTCAGATTTATGCTTAAAGACTTCATGTTGAAATGTTCAATATAGACTACTTTCTGATGTTAAAAATGCCAAGTCATCATTTCAGCGATATCAACTTGACATTACTCTAATATCAACTATTTTGATCTTTTATTGGCATTCTACATTCTGGTTTTTTGTCTCTGTGTTTCAGGTTCAGCCCTGCAGAACTTGCTTTCTTGACTGAATATATTGGAACCATGGGCCCAATTTCCAAGGCACTGAACATATTGCAGGCAGAGGAGGATGTCCACATGGGATGGCTAGTGCCAACTATAACCCTTCTAAATGTGAAGCTTGACCGCCTGAAAACCTCATCTAGGTTCTGCCAGGCACTGATCACGGCCCTTCAAGAAGGAGCGGCGATTTGGCGACATGCTTTCTGACCCTGAACTTGTTGCTGCTGCCATTTTGCTTCTGAAGTTTTGCACCTTGTGAACAAGCAATGCGGACTTGCTGAAATTTGGTAAGTCTCTGAAATGGTTCCGCAATTGCTGTTGTACAGGGAGGGTATTTATTTAATTTAATTTATTAAAGTAAAAAGCAGATCCTGATCAGACTGAGATATAACAGTTGATCCCAAAATGTGTTAATAGTCACAAAGGAGAAACAGCACAATGGCCTCGTTATCATGGTGTTCATATGGTTGCTGTGTACACATACAGTGCACGTTTATTGGTTTCACACATTTCCTTTGTTCTGTCTAGAAATTGTTTGGTATAGGCATGGACTACATCAAGGCCCACATGGATCTGGAGTCAGTCCCATCACCAGGCAGCCATTCAGGGTCAGAGGAGGAGGACTTCTTTGGTCTTATGAAGGCAAACGTTCAAGAAACCACAAGACAGCAGGCAGGTTTTTTCTCATAAAAAGGCAGTCTAGGTTAAGAAAACCAACAGCAAATGAAAATGAAACTGCAGAGTTAAAACTGTTGTGCAGAGAGAAAAAAGAAAATGTTTCTAGATGAGCGCTGCCAGCATTAAGACTTGTTGAATTCTCATGTTGACGACGTGTCAGAAGTCAAAGACAGAAAGGTTTAAAAAAGGGCTGCAACTATTTTTTCATTTTTCACAGTTGAATATTCTGTTGAGTAGAACAGTTGAATAATCTGTCGATAAGTTCGCCTGTTTGATCAGATAAATGACTGAAAAATGTGACATGATCTGTCTCTTCCAAAGCTCGACACTAAAGATCTTTACCTAAATTAGTTGGATACATTGTTTCTATCATGTAGCGACAGAGTTGAATGTTTTGCTTTGAATTGATTTACAATAAAATAACTTATTTAAAGATTTGACCATCTTCTTTACTGGTTTTGCCCAATGATATGAGACAATGCAGATGTTACTACTAGTAATTCTTCTACCTCTGCAGATGCCATTAGTAATACTTACCTACAACAACCTTTGTTTACTGTGAAGGTTAGCGTACTTATGCTAACCCTCTATGATACATTTCACACTCTGTTTTATAATTCTGTTGATTATATGTTAGCTAACAGGGTAACACAGCCCCATACTACCATACTATGTTTTTATTGAAGTACAGGCCTGGACATTAAGAGACAACCCATTGTGTGAGTACTTTTACTTTTAATACTTAAAGCACATTTAAAAGTAAGTACTTATTTACTTTTACTTAAGTAGGATTGTTGATGTAGTACTTCTACTTCCACTTAAGTATATTTTTTGCTGGTTCTCTGTACTTTTACTTAAGTACTGGCCTTCAGTACTTGCTCCACCACTGCCTATCATATGTTTTCAGTGATAAATCTTTATTTGTAAAGTGCAGCCCTGATTCCGACAAAGTCTGGACCGTGTAACTGCTGAACTGTAGCGTACAACTTCAATGAAACCAGAATTCAACTGTTTATGATGATACTATCACCTGTTACCAATCAGCCTGTTTACCTGTGGAATGTCCCAAACAGGTGTTTATTGAGAAACGAAAATAGTAAAATAAAATATAAATGTTGTTTCAATCAACAGTAGTTGGTGACAGATAGCAGCACTTCTGCTTCATAGCCACCATAATGTCTTACAGAGTATTCGATACAGTTCATTCAGAGAGAAACATACATGCATTTATTTTGAAGTGTTCATTTACTTGTTTATTTGTGATTTGTTTATTTATTATTTTAATTAAAGCTTAATTGATTATTTTTGTTCTTTATTGTGGGAGGAAACCTGAGCACCAGGAGAAAACCCACACAGCACACAGACTGTTTGGAGGTCTGTCTGTGTGCTGTCCTTAAAGGGACATTGATTAGAGGGTGGGAAGGGGAAGGGAGGGAAAGGGGTGTTTTTTTGGATGACCTGTTTGTTGGACCACCATTGGGAGGTTTTTTGATTGTCTGTTTTTCTTTTTACTTCCAGACTCGGTTTGCTTTGTCTCATTCACTAGTGGTGTTCTCCTCCGTTTCCTGTCCAGTCTTGAAGAAGTTGCGGAACCTGGGGAGACCCTTCTTCTCTTGGAGAGCCTTGTTCTCATCCTCAATCTGTTTGAGTCTCTTCTCCCAGTCTTCTTGTTTTTTGACCAGCACCTCTGTGAACTCCTCCTGCAGATTGTCATATTTGGTCTGCCAAGCTTTTTCATTCTGAAGTAGCGCGTCGTCTGTCAGAGAGAGTTGCTCAAGTCGCTTCATTTCCAGCTGCTTGACTGTCGTCTCCCAGCTCTGTTCTCTCTTGGCCAGTTCCTCTCTGAACTCCTCCTGCAGGTCGTCATATTTGGTCTGCCAAGCTTTCTCACTCTGGAGTTGTGTGATGTCTATCAGAGAGAGCTCCTGAAGTTGCTTTTTTTCTTCCTCCAGCTCTTTGACTCTCGTCTCCCAGCTCTCTGCTCTCTCTGCCAGCTGGTTGTTTTCTTCCTCCAACTGCTTGACTCTCTTCTCATGAAGAGTCGTGTTCTCCTCCATTTCCTGTCCAGTCTTGAAAAAGTTGTGGAACGTGGGGAGACCCTTCTGCTCTTGGAGAGCCTTGTTCTCATCCTCAATCTGTTTGAGTCTCTTCTCCCAGTCTTCTTGTTTTTTGACCAGCACCTCTGTGAACTCCTCGTGCAGATGGTTGAATTTGGTCTGCCAAGCTTTGTCTTTCTGGAGTTGCGCGTCGTTCATCAGAGAGAGGTGCTCCTCCTGCAGATTGTCATATTTGGTCTGCCAAGCTTTTTCATTCTGGAGTAGCGCGTCTTCTGTCAGAGAGAGTTGCTCAAGTCGCTTCATTTCCAGCTGCTTGACTGTCGTCTCCCAGTTCTGTTCTTTCTCTGCCAGCTGGTTCTTTTCTTCCTCCAGCTCTTTGACTCTCGTCTCACAGCTTTTTTCATTCTCTGCCAGCTGGTTCTTTTCTTCCTCCAGCTGCTTGACTCTCGTCTCCCAGTTCTGTTCTTTCTTGGCCAGTTCCTCTCTGAACTCCTCCTGCAGATTGTCATATTTGGTCTGCCAAGTTTTGTCTTTCTGGAGTAGTGCGTCATCCATCAGAGAGAGATGCTCCAGATGCTTCTTCCAGGCCAGCTCGTTGAGTCTAGACTCCCACTTCAGTTCTGTTATGGACTGCTCCTCTCTGAACCTCAACTGCAGATCGTCATATTTGGTCTGCCAAGATTTGTCGTTCTGGAGTTGCGTGTTTGCTATCAGAGAGAGCTCCTCCAGTCGCTTGTTTTCTTCCTCCAGCTGCTTCACTGTCGTCTCCCAGCTCTGTTCTTTCTTGGCCAGCTCCTCTCTGAACTCCTCCTGCAGGTCGTCATATTTGGTCTGCCAAGCTTTCTCACTCTGGAGTTGTGTGATGTCTACCAGAGAGAGCTCCTCAAGTTGCTTTTTTTCTTCCTCCAGCTGCTTGACTCTCGTCTCCCAGCTGTGTTCTTTCTTGGCCAGTTCCTCTCTGAACTCCTCCTGCAGATTGTCATATTTGGTCTGCCAAGTTTTGTCTTTCTGGAGTAATGCGTCATCCATCAGCGAGAGATGCTCCAGATGCTTCTTCCAGGCCAGCTCGTTGAGTCTAGACTCCCACTTCAGTTCTGTTATGGACTGCTCCTCTCTGAACTTCAACTGCAGATCGTCATGTTTGGTCTGCCAAGATTTCATGCTCTGGAGTTGCGTGTTGGCTATCAGAGAGAGTTCCTCCAGTCGCTTATTTTCTTCCTCCAGCTTCTTGACTGTCGTCTCCCAGCTCTGATCTTTCTTGGCCAGCTCCTCTCTGAACTCCTCCTGCAGGTCGTCATATTTGGTCTGCCAAGCTTTCTCACTCTGGAGTTGTGTGATGTCTATCAGAGAGAGCTCCTCAAGTTGCTTATTTTCTTCCTCCAGCTCTTTGACTCTCGTCTCCCAGCTCTGTGCTCTCTCTGCCAGCTGGTTGTTTTCTTCCTCCAGCTGCTTGACTCTCTTCTCATGAAGAGTGGTGTTCTCCTCCGTTTCCTGTTCAGTCTTGAAGAAGTTGCGGAACCTGGGGAGACCCTTCTTCTCTTGGAGAGCCTTGTTCTCATCCTCAATCTGTTTGAGTCTCTTCTCCCAGTCTTCTTGTTTTTTGACCAGCACCTCTGTGAACTCCTCGTGCAGATGGTTGAATTTGGTCTGCCAAGCTTTGTCTTTCTGGAGTAGCGCGTCGTTCATCAGAGAGAGGTGCTCCTCCTGCAGATTGTCATATTTGGTCTGCCAAGTTTTGTCTTTCTGGAGTAGTGCGTCGTCCATCAGAGAGAGATGCTCCAGTCGCTTCTTCATTGCCAACTCATTGAGTCTAGACTCCCACTTCAGTTCTATTATGCCCAGCTCCTCTCTGTACCTCAACTGCAGATCGCTGTATTTGGTCTGCCAATCCAAGTCTCTCTTGACTTGCGTGTTGGCTATCAGAGAGAGTTCCTCCAGATGCGCTCTTTCTTTCTCCAGCTGCTTGACTCTCGTCTCCCAGCTCTGTTCTTTCTTGGCCAGCACCTCTCTGAACTCCTCCTGCAGGTCGTCATATTTGGTCTGCCAAGCTTTCTCACTCTGGAGTTGTGTGATGTCTATCAGAGAGAGCTCCTCAAGTTGCTTTTTTTCTTCCTCCAGCTCTTTGACTCTCGTCTCCCAGCTTTGTGCTTTCTCTGCCAGCTGGTTCTTTTCTTCCTCCAGCTCTTTGACTCTCGTCTCCCAGCTCTCTGCTCTCTCTGCCTGCTGGTTGTTTTCTTCCTCCAGCTGCTTGACTCTCTTCTCATGAAGAGTGGTGTTCTCCTCCATTTCCTGTCCAGTCTTGAAGAAGTTGCGGAACCTGGGGAGACCCTTCTTCTCTTGGAGAGCCTTGTTCTCATCCTCAATCTGTTTGAGTCTCTTCTCCCAGTCTTCTTGTTTTTTGACCAGCACCTCTGTGAACTGCTCGCTCAGATGGTTGAATTTGGTCTGCCAAGTTTTGTCTTTATGGAGTAGCACTCTGTCATTCAGAGAGAGTTGCTCCAGTTGCTCCATTTCCATCTGCTTGACTATTGTCTCCCAGCTCTGATCTTTCTTGGCCAGCTCCTCTCTGAACTCCTCCTGCAGATTGTCATATTTGGTCTGCCAAGCTTTCTCACTCTGGAGTTGTGTGATGTCTATCAGAGAGAGTTCCTCCAGTCGCTTATTTTCTTCCTCCAGCTCTTTGACTCTCGTCTCACAGCTCTGTTCTGTCTCTGCCAGCTGGTTCTTTTCTTCCTCCAGCTCTCTGACTCTCGTCTCCCAGCTCTGTTCTTTCTCTGCCAGCTGGTTCTTTTCTTCCTCCAGCTCTTTGACTCTCGTCTCACAGCTTTTTTCTTTCTCAGCCAGCTGGTTCTTTTCTTCCTCCAGCTGCTTGACTCTCGTCTCCCAGTTCTGTTCTTTCTCTACCAGCTGGTTCTTTTCTTCCTCCAGCTGCTTGACTCTCGTCTCACAGCTTTTTTCTTTCTCAGCCAGCTGGTTCTTTTCTTCCTCCAGCTGCTTGACTCCCTGTTCTTTCTTGGTCAGTTCCTCTCTGAACTCCTCCTGCAGATTGTCATATTTGGTCTGCCAAGCTTTGTCTTTCTGGAGTAGTGCGTCATCCATCAGAGAGAGATGCTCCAGATGCTTCTTCCAGGCCAGCTCGTTGAGTCTAGACTCCCACTTCAGTTCTGTTATGGACTGCTCCTCTCTGAACTTCAACTGCAGATCGTCATATTTGGTCTGCCAAGATTTGTCGCTCTGGAGTTGCGTGTTGGCTATCAGAGAGAGCTCCTCCAGTCGCTTATTTCCTTCCTCCAGCTCTCTGACTCTCGTCTCCCAGTTCTGTTCTTTCTCTGCCAGCTGGTTCTTTTCTTCCTCCAGCTCTTTGACTCTCGTCTCACAGCTTTTTTCTTTCTCAGCCAGCTGGTTCTTTTCTTCCTCCAGCTGCTTGACTCTCTGTTCTTTCTTGGCCAGTTCCTCTCTGAACTCCTCCTGCAGATTGTCATATTTGGTCTGCCAAGCTTTGTCTTTCTGGAGTAGTGCGTCATCCATCAGAGAGAGATGCTCCAGATGCTTCTTCCAGGCCAGCTCGTTGAGTCTAGACTCCCACTTCAGTTCTGTCATGGACTGCTCCTCTCTGAACCTCAACTGCAGATCGTCATATTTGGTCTGCCAAGATTTGTCGCTCTGGAGTTGCGTGTTTGCTATCAGAGAGAGTTCCTCCAGTCGCTTATTTTCTTCCTCCAGCTGCTTGACTCTCGTCTCCCAGCTCTCTGCTCTCTCTGCCAAGTAGTTCTTTTCTACCTCCAGCTCTTTAACTCTCGTCTCCCAGTTCTGTTCTTTCTCTGCCAGGTAGTTCTTTTCTTCCTCCAGCTCTTTGACTCTCGTCTCACTGTTCTGTTCTTTCTGGGCCAGTTCCTCTCTGAACTCCTCCTGCAGATTGTCATATTTGGTCTGCCAAGCTTTGTCTTTCTGGAGTAGTGCGTCATCCATCAGAGAGAGATGCTCCAGGTGCTTCTTCCAGGCCAGCTCGTTGAGTCTAGACTCCCACTTCAGTTCTGTTATGGACTGCTCCTCTCTGAACTTCAACTGCAGATCGTCATATTTGGTCTGCCATGATTTGTCGCTCTGGAGTTGCGTGTTGGCTATCAGAGAGAGTTCCTCCAGTCGCTTATTTTCTTCCTCCAGCCCTTTGACTCTCGTCATACTGTTCTGTTCTTTCTCTGCCAGCTGGTTCTTTTCTTTCTTTAGCTGCTTGACTCTCTGTTCTTTCTTGGCCAGCTTCTCTCTGAACTTCTCCTGCAGATTGTCATATTTGGTCTGCCAAGTTTTGTCTTTCTGTTGTATCATGTCATCCATCAGAGAGAGATCTATCAGTTGCTTCTTTATTGTCAGCTCGTTGAGTGTAGATTCAAACATCAGTTCTGTTATGGCCAGCTCCTGTTTGAACTCCTCCTGCAGATTGTCATATTTGGTCTGCCACGTTTTGTCTTTCTGTTGTATCATGTCATCCATCAGAGAGAGATCTATCAGTTGCTTCTTTATTGTCAGCTCGTTGAGTGTAGATTCAAACATCAGTTCTGTTATGGCCAGCTCCTGTTTGAACTCCTCCTGCAGATTGTCATATTTGGTCTGCCACGTTTTGTCTTTCTGTTGTATCATGTCATCCATCAGAGAGAGATCTATCAGTTGCTTCTTTATTGTCAGCTCGTTGAGTGTAGATTCAAACATCAGTTCTGTTATGGCCAGCTCCTGTTTGAACTCCTCCTGCAGATTGTCATATTTGGTCTGCCAAGTTTTGATGCTCTGGAGAAGTTTCTGTCTTTCTTCATTCCATTCATTCATTGCCTTCCCATAAGGAATCACATCACTATTCAGTGAGTGATTTGCAACCTGATAGGATTCAAATTGATCCAGAGGATCAAGTTGATCCCTATTAGTTGGGCTGTTTCTTTGTGCCATTGTACTGCCTGTTGTAGTCTGTACTTGACTGTTGTGGAATAAAATTGTCTGTTGTGCACTATTTGGCTCTTTGTACTCGGTTGTTTTAGACACGTCTTCTGTTCTCTTTAGATATGAATTGACTGATGTGCAGTCAGGTATTCATATCAGCACAGAGTTCAACGGTCTCTTGATCTCTGGCGTCATCAAAACGTCACACTATTGGCCTTGATCTTGTTGTGCGCATGCGCGTGCGTGCGTACGTGTGCGTGCGTGCGTGCGTGCGTGTGTGTGTGTGTTCTGATCAGTTGGTCTCTGAGGCTGATGAGCAAAAGAAAGAGAACTACAGGGGAGAATAGCAACCACCACTTTTGTGTTTAAACGGCATGACAGCTAGCTTGGCCAACTTTTGCGTTTCACCTAGCCGAAGTCTTGTCACGTGATCAAATAGAGACTTAAGATTGGACAACAACATATTACCCAGCAATCATCGTTGCATCTGTGTATGACATAAATACCAGAGAAAATAAGAAAATATTCATTGAATTAAAACCAGTCGCGGCTGGTCTTTCCCAATTTTCGACCGACGGCCAATCGCGGATCTCCGCGAAGCTCCGGTATGAAAACAGACCCGGCACCGGGAGCCGGCAGGAGTTTTTCCGTCTGAAGCCTCTTCAAGTCCGCCAGTCGACTTCTGCTACTTTCACATTTCATCCGCCGACACAAAGAGGTGAGCTGCTGCTGGTTAACTTGTTTAATTTGATGCTAATTTTATTTTGTGGAGAGCTAGTTAGCTAGCTTCTTTACTCTGTGATGCTACATGATGAACGCTATATCAGCCTAACTGTCGTTGCACAACGTTACTGTCTTGGTGCCCGTCGGTGCAGAGAGTCGCTGTGAATTACTGACACAGTCTGTGTACATTCACATAAACTCGCTGTCGGTTATTTAGTCTCCAGATGGTCAGTTAGAGACACATTTGGCTGTACTCATAGAGCGACCCATAATTATAATCCTCTTTTTTTAGCGTGTCACTATTACTATTAATACTACTATTATCCAGGAAATAGTGACACAATGAATGTCTTTCAGATGACCAAACAGATTAACCTCCAGCTGTTGATGACATGGTGACTATCTGGAGGCCACAGCCTGATGGAACCAGGACTGCGAAGCTGCATCCCTGTCAGTCAGGCCCCCCCCCTCAGCGCTCAGCCACTCAGGGAGCTTGTTCGTCAGCATCTACAGTGTCAAGGTGCTTGGAAGACGCTCGTCCCCTCTTTTCAGCCACCTCTTCTCTGGTGAGTTTTAGCTTTCTATCATGATGAGCTTATTTTTCTCATCCTAAAATGCAACAATCTGATGTTGTGACAAGTTCCACTCTGACAGATGTGTCATTTTTCTGTCTGTGATATTGTGTGTTTTTGATTTTGCTGTACTCTTATATTTACCAGGATACCAGGAATGAGTGCAGCGTCCCAGGGATGGACCGAGTGGACAACCTGGCGGAGTATTTGGTGGGGATGAGGACTGAAACTGGACAAACACTGAGCGACCGGCAGGCCACCACCAGCAGAGCCCTGTGGTACAACCTTCTGCATACGACCAGCAGCGAGCGGCATACGCTGCACAATATATATTTATTTTATATATTTCTGTCCTTAATTTCTGTGTGTGTGTGTTTTGGCCACAACTGTGTATGTGAGAGAGTTAAGGTGTATATTCTGTAATACATCTGAAATATATTTCTACAGCATTACTTTTGACTTATTTCTACTCAACATGTCTGTAAAAACAGGAGTCAAGTAAAGTTTAGCTTTTTGCAAACTCAAGCAGATAATGAAATAACAAGAAAGGAAGCAAACAGTATTGAAACAGTTCCACATTGTCCAGTCATCTAGACGAGCAGCTGCATTGTTGCAGTGCTTTACTCCATTCGTCGTTAATTAGAGCGGATCCTTGAATTGCATCTTTTTACAAAGCAAACACACCAAGTTCCATGTGTGACCAGTGGTTCTTACACGTTTCTCACATTGCTGTACATTTCCACATTACGTACCATTAAATACCACAGAGTATTACTATTTGGTTGTATGCCATTCAGAATATCCCACAGTCCTATTTGTATTGCTTTTTAAGTGATTTTTGAAAGACTCACAACGCTTGGTAAGAGTTCCGGTTAATGGAGATATGTTCCATGTGGGGGGGTCTGTTGAAAAGAAATAGTTGTGTAACTTTCGAGACAAAATACGTGATTTTCACGAGGAAACAAAATGCATTAAAGTGACAAATAACAAAGAGTATATAGAGTATATAGAACTGCACACAGCCACATCATGTAGGAAGAAATAAGAGTGCTGAAACCAGTCACAGTAAATGATCTTTATAGAGAGAAACCAGTTAAACCAGCCGCATTCCTCAACATAGTTTTGCTCTTGTAACTTATAATAGCTTTCCCTATTTAAAATAATAGAAATGACACATGGGAGCTTACAGCCTGTTTTTCTCTCTCAACATCTTTCAGGTTTCAGCTGGTCAGATTCAGCTGATTTGCAGACATCCACAGTCACTGCTGGTAACAGTCAGTTGCATTTTTTAGTCCAGCAAACTCCTGTTGAGCAGCGACTTTTTCAGAGACACAAATTCAGAGCAACTGTGTGTTTCTTTACAGTGCAGCCGAGCAAACTGATGCTGTGTCAGCGAAGAAGTCGGCCAATCGTTGGCCTTTCGTGTCGATCTGATGGTAGAGGCAGATGTCGTGTGAAGATATTTTCAGAGTAAATCACACATGAAGACTATTTCACATGTGAAAGGTTGCAGATGTGCATAATACAGCAGGAACATGTGGTTTATCACATGACACGTGATCAGTTCACATAGAGGTGCATTTGATTCTTGTCAGTATCATTTTGTCATAAATGTATTTGTTGAATATTTACACTTTACTGCCTGTTTTTTCCTCATCATTCTTCAGTTGTCTTAAAGTGCTTCAGCGGTTTCATTGACATTTATTTTTGACTAGCATAGATCATTTTAGGCCTGCTTTAAAGGACAGAGGTTCAGTTTAACAAGTCAGAGGTTCCTTCTACCTAAATAAAAGCACACATGTATTATCAGAACAATGTACACAAAGTATCAGTAGTAAAAGTACTCATTCTGCAGTAAAATGTCTCATGTGACTGATACCTGATTCTATGTGACATTATTAGATAGTTGGAGCAGGATTTTGCTTCAGTTTGAACTCCTTCATATACAGTTTAGTCCAGTGGTGCCCAACCTAGGGGTCGGGCCCCTCCTAGGGGTCATCAGATAGATCTGAGGGGTCTTTAGATGCTTAATGGGAGAGGAGGGAAGAAGCTCTGATACACAACATGTTGATTTACATTTTCACCTCCCATGAACCAGCCCTGATCAGCTATTTAGCTGCTAAACCCAGTAATTGTACACTGTAAAAAAGTCTGTAAAATATGCAGTAAAAAACTGTCAAATAGCAACAGCAAAGCACCGTCAATTCCAAAATTGTATATCTCTGTAGTAAATACACTGAATTTCCGTAAACCAAGATACAGTACATAACTCTATTTTTTACAGGTACAATATGTAAACAACACACAATTTTACTGTAATTTTTTCAAAGAATTGTAAAATGAGTGAGAAAATACCGTAAAGTCAAAAGTGGATAATTACCCTAAAATTTACAGTATTATTCAGTATAAATCACGGATTTCACTGATATGTACATTTAAATTTACAGTAGAAAACTATTAACCATTCAGCAAAATATATACCGTCATTTCTATAGAAACAAGATGTTAAAAATATGGTCCATATACTGCTAATTTAAAGAAAAACGATATTTTACAGTGGTACTTTGGTCAACATCACCATATTATTATTATTATTATTATTATTTCATTTAAGTTTTTTTTCTTTCTTTTTTTCGCATTTCTGCTTTATTAGCCCTTAAAACACACTAACTTGACTAGTGTGACCACTTGGCTGAATTTTAAGTCCAATTGTAAAAAATACATTGATGGAGCTCTGTCAAGTTAGAAATGGTGACTGCATTGCAGCTACAGTTAGGGAATCTACATGGTAAATTAGCAAGAAGTAGCAGAAGAAGAAGAAAAAGAAAAAGAAGAAGAAGATGCACAATGCATTCTGGGTGTTTTTCATTTTAGTTGTAGAAATGTCATAACAGAACCTTTCGTATCCAACAGAGTTTGGTGAAACGACTGCAATTTATAGAGTAAGTTCTTTTTGCTCACTGGATACGTTTATATTTTGTTTTCATTATTTTTTTGTTTACGTCGGACATTACTTGAGTTTTATTTTATTGAGTCTACCACGTTGAACGTGACGATGTCCGTTCTAGTCAGGTGTCTTCTGTGATTTTTGGTCTACAATTTAAGAGAGAGCGCGAGAACGAGAGTGTTGACTTTTGAATCCTTCTGGCCGACATTTAGGCGCTATTCCTGCGCACGCAGTAAAGAGCATCTGTGGAGTCTACACACGTCCTGTACTCGGGAGATAACTCTGTTCTTAAGGTAAGCACCTCTACAGAACTTTCTAGCTAACGTCAGCGCTTTCTTGAATGTCATTCGGGTTTATGTAATGTTTAAAGTTACGTTAATTTGCTCGGTTGTTCCGTTTTGCTCTTGCAAAAATCAGGAGTTGAACAACAACTAAGCTAGGTTAGCTAACCGTTAGCTAAGGAAATGTATAGCTTTCTGTGGCAAGTCGGTTAAGACACTGAGAGGCTACGTGCTTTATTGCAAACTACATCGTAACGAACCAAGATGTTTACTTAAGTGCACCGAAGCTGGTTGCAAGCATATATTTAACAGATATGATATATGATATACGCTGAGAAGGTGCTTTGTGGTTATAGAGGCAAGTTATAGTTTTTTTCTTTTCTTTTCTGTTTGTTGCCCATGGTCAACTGTTATATAGAATATTTTGATACTGTCAGTCAGCTTTGATGTTACAAGCTTATAATGTTATAAGCTTTTTTGTTTTACGTTGAACTGGCTAAAAAATGTGAACTGGCTTTTTGTAGCAATTTGCAGCAATTATGAATGGCTAAGTTAATAAAACTGCCTATGAAGAACATCCAAGCTTTTGTTTCAGTGCTAACACTTCAGGAGGTTGAAGGCTCTTGGCATCACTAAGATCTAGAATCTCTTTCAAGGTAAGTAAATTAAACAGATACACAACAAATACTTGTTGTTTGGAGTAAATGTCCTAATTATCTGTACACACTGCGCACACTTATAGAAATTGTCTTTATAACAATTGTAAATCTTTTGCTCCTGCCACCTCTCAAGCGTCGCGTTCAAATTCCTTAGTGGTCACCGACTTGGAGGGAACAACTTGCTGGCCTTTGTGATGGTGAGATTCTAATCCATGTTAATGCCAAAAGCAAGCTTTTATTTATTTAATAATTTTTTACTTCTAAGAGTGTTTTTCTTTTAATATTTTTATCAGAGACAGCAGAAAGACAGGGACAGGGAAGAGAGAGGAGATGACATGCAGCAAAGGACCCGAAGTCTGGCTTGAACCCAGGTTACCATTGCAAGGACCCAGCCCCAGGTATGTGCCATGTGCTCCACCAGTCGACTTTTATTAAACATTCAGGGTATGTACATGGTCTGAATAAAATGATCAAGTCAAAAAGATACTTAAGTGGGTTGGATATACAAGAGCTATAAAAATCACAAGCACAAATGAGCATTTTGTGACATAATGCTCAGTATCGAAATAAGTACATCAGCGAGCCAGTATGGATGAACAATTCTTTGAGGATGTTCACTCAGGCCTACAGCTAAACTATTAATGTATCAAGCATAGTCCAAGGACTGCACAGACGACAATACTTTTGAACTGTGATGGTAGGCAGCACTTAAACAGGTTAGCCGGGCCTGGAAGAAGTACTTTGCTACATATTATTGTTGCTGTTATTAATGTTGTTGTCATTATTACTGCTGTCATTAGCTGTAGGAGCAGTGGTTGTAGCGGTAATGTTTTTTTTCACAGTTTTTTTTTTTTTTTTTTCTGGCTGCAGAGAGGCTCTTGCTTGTCCTCAGTGGACACTGATGACAACTCTTCAGGCAGAAGTTACAACACTCAAAGTTCCAGTTGCCCAAACATCATACCATGTCGGAGAGTCTCCTAACTGTCTTCAGTCAAGTTTGGACCCAGTGACTTGGACACCAGTCTTGTAAAGCCTTATTAGAGGTAAGCAGTGGTGCAGCTCAAAGGGTTGGGCAGAATCCGGTTTTACCAGCCTTGTAGTTACTGCTGTACACTTCGCTGCAACAAGCTGTCAGTGCTCTATGATTCAACTAAGAATTTAGATGCAATGGCTGCTGCTCCACCTGTCTTGCTATGTTAATTTAAATGGGGATATCCATCCTCGTCATCAAATGTCTATGCTTCAAGTGCAGGTTGCCATCTTAGGAAACACAAACCTGCCCAGCTGCCAAAGAGCACGTGTGTTATGGCAGTAAATTAATATTTCACTGTAGAGCCTTCTCTGGCATCTGTCAGCCAAATAGAATATAGAACTAATAACAAGTTGTCTATGGGCGTTTACCACATCAGTACAGATTTTTCACCTCACACTGTCATTTTTTTAAATATTTCCAACAATGTATTCGTTATTAATGTTGGTTGTATAGAAGTAGTGATGGTCCTGCTTGGGTAAATATAACAGCAGCAGCAGGGGCTGGTGAACTTGAGGTCCCTATCCTGGCAGCAGTTGGTGTGTGATTGATTTTGAAATATTTTTAGATTATTTTATTAGTATTATTATTAGTAAACATGTAGAAAGGGATGTGTTTCAGCACTGAGCCACTAAACACCCTGTCAACCTGCAACATAACTAGTCAGAGGCCTCAATTCAGTTCATCAGACAATCAACACTGACCACAGTTCAGTAACTCAACATCTGGCCATCAGTTTCTTACCATTGGATTTTGCATAAATATATTAAAATGTATAAATAACCCTCTGGCTACATTAAAAATCCACCACTGATTACAACATTAAAGACCAACATTTAGTAACATAAAAAATGTTACTAAAAGTGAATAAAAATATAAATTAATTACTCTTTATGTGTGCTTCTACACTACCGATTTCTTTCAGTGAAAGACTGGTATGTCCAGTAAATATTGGATTACAAATACAAGCAAGCTGTTTTTGTGTTTCTTGATTATTTTGGTTCAGGAAACCGGGGCAGCTCAGCACTAGAGTATGAGAAAGCATATTTCATACAAAAATTATCCAGTAACACAGAAACAACTTCCAGATAAAATGAATTATGGACTACAAGCTACACATTAGTCTTTGTTAGAACAAAATAAGTTAAGCAGAAGCATGTTGTAGAAGTGACCTGCAGAACATTATATTCCAGAGGGCTGGTTCTATGGTTAACTCATTGGAGCTCAGTTAAAAAAACAGAAGGCAGAGTTTTTCTTTTTGTAGTCATGGTGCTCAAATCGTGCATCAATCTAACTTTGGCTTTGTTTCTGTTTTCTGGCTGCAGAAATGATCTACAGTAAAGACCTGATGGACCACGTGAGACTGCAATCAGAGCTGGTGACTTGTGAATGCTGAGTGACTCTTTACCCTTGATCAACCCAGGTCAAGTGGCTCATTTTTTTGTTTATTCATGGACTATCCCTCATATAGACACATGATACTTTGTGAGTATACTTGAAATGTTGGATCAGTTCCATCTTTTTTCAGAGAATGTGTTAATGCAAGAACAGTTTCTTCAGGTTTGTCAATGATACATGTGGGCACAATGGGCTTTATTTGTTATTTTGTTTAGAATCACTATAGGGTTTTAGACTGTTGCTGACTGTAAATCTGTGCCAGGTAACTGTAATTCCTCATGTGTTATACTGTATCTTTTACAGTGAAATTCTGGCAACCACAGCTGCCAGTAATTTACCGTAAATTTGAAAAATAAACTGTAATTGCTAATATGTTATATTGTATTTTTTACGGTGAAATTCTGGCAACCACAGCTGCCAGTAATTTACTGTAAAATTGGACCTAGCTGCAATAAAGTACCGTAATATGTCATACAGTTTCTGTTGTATTTATTACTGAGATGGACTGTAATTTTGACATGAGATTATTGTAAACAGGTTTATGTTTTACCTGTCATTTTTACAGCAAAATACCGTAAACAAATAACAGTTCTGTTCTGCAAAATTTACAGTTGCCAAAACAGCATACCGTAAAGTCCTCTACATTGTCACCGTAATTTTTACGGTGAATTTCTGGCAACCACAGCTGCCAGTATTTCACCGTAAATTCTACAGATTTTTTCTTACAGTGTACATGAGACTTTGCCTGAGTTGGGACGTGACTCACAGTTTATGTCTTATCAGCAGGTTTTTCGTGCAAATGTAATTCAAATTTTAAGAGAAATTCTGTCAAAGAAAATGCTGATGAAAGTGAATTCTCTTCACTGTTGTTTCATAGTTCGTCAGATAAACAATAGGTGGCGCTAATTCCCCAGTCAGGTGCATTAAAACCCTGAAGAGGCCTCAACAATATGATGTAACTAAAAGAGAGCCGGCCAAACCTGAAACAGTGAGAATCAAAGTGGAAACATGAAACATGATATTTCTGTTTGGTTCATGTGTTCATGTGAGGAAGGTTAGAGTCTGTTAGAGTTTGTCCACCTGGTTTACATCAGTGAGTGCAGACTTGATAATATAAAGATCAAAGTTTTCCAGGACAACACTGGAATATAAAGCCTTTTCTCCTTCCTCACCCTCAGAGCTTTTAAAAGGTAGCAGTCAGGAGAAGACTTTCCAAACTCACCTGCCGGCCAACAGAGTGAAACCAGCGAGAGAGAAGAAAGCCAGGCTCACCTGTTACTTCATGAAGTACAGAAGTTGTTCAGGTGTTCCCTCTGTGAGAAGTCGTACAGTAAAATGCACCTTCTGAAACAACACGAGGCTGTCCACGGCGAGTCCGGCCGTTCACCTGAGTCACCTGTGGGAAGAGTTTCAGGACTTCTGCTCACCTGTTCTCTCACAAGAGAGTGCGTTCAGAGGAGCGGCCGTTCAGATGCTCCGACTGCAGAGAGACCTCCAAGATGAAGCGAGCGCTGCTGCAGCTCCAGATTGTCCGCACGCAGGAAAAAACCTTTTGTCTGCCTGGTGTGCGGGATCGGATTTGGTCTGAAGAACAACCTCTGGAGACACCTGAGAGTCCACACAGGTGAGAAACCATTCAGGTGTGAGGAGTGTGGAGTTCTCACAACGCGCTTTGCAGGAAGACATTTTTCTACAACTCCAAACTGCTCCAAACAGGTGGTGCACCTGAACCAAAACAGATTCATCTGCGCCACCTGCGCCAAGTGTTTCCACCGTAAATGTACATTTGTCCACCACATGTGGCGGCACAGCGAGAAGCTGAACGGCTGCAGCTGAGCCGTCTGAAGGAGCACATGACGCTCCACACCTTCTTTATATGTTTGAGTATTTAAAAACATAAAGATGTGTATATTATTAAACATATTATTATTATTAAAAACATGCTTCGTATTTGTATTTAATTCTTATTTTTGCTGAAGTTACTTTACATTGCAAATTTAGCGTTTATTGTTTTCTTTTCAAAATGCTAACAAGACCTGATTGTGTTAAATTTGCAGCATTTTTACGTTTAGCCTTAAAATTGTGATAATTATAGTCTTTTGTGTAAAATGTACACATATATAGTCAACGTCTTATTTTGCATTTTTTTTAATTTTCTTTTGCTTTTGCTGTTTGCTATTTTTATTGATGCTGCCTGCAACATCAAATTTCCCCAGCTGGGGATTCATAAAGTTCATCTTATCTTATATTACAGAATTTATAGTCCTGTTCCAGTCGGAGCTCCGGTCCGGGGTTTATTTCTCCCGGATACAGTGAAACTCCGCGCCTGGTTTTACCTGTCACCCTCCGCCTCTCCGCGCGACAGGAAGTTTTCCTGAAAACAAGAGCGGAAGCTGAATTTATCCTGGAAACGGATTAAAATGTAAAAGTGTTGTTATTGTTTTGAATGTACCGGAGGCGATAAGTGTTCAGATGATGTCGAACACGGCGAGGAGCGGGGACATCATCCACCTGAACGTCGGAGGGAAGAGGTGAGGAACCGGACGGTGTTTGCGGCTAACCGGAGCTAGCTACCGGGAACACTGCTAATAAAGGGGCGGAAATGATCGTCCATGCCCCAGAAGGTTTCTGGTGATTTAACGAGTTAAAATCTCAGACAACTTCAAAGCGGTTCGGTTCGTTTGTCCCTGTCACTAACAAACAGTCCGCTCCTCAAACAAAGTCTGCTGAAGCCGTTTTAACCCAAACCTCACAGGCGCGTCCGGAGCTCGACGGTTCATCGATTGTGATTGTCTTCAGATTCTCCTTCATTTTATTGTTAACCAGTGCGAACTAGTGAGTCCTGTAACATTTGTCAGCACACAGTCATGTTAGGAAGGAAAATGATTTAATTGAGACCGAGTAAAGTGAGGCCAAAATTAAGATATGATGAAAAGCTATGTTGAGGTGCGCTTTGTGTCCGACAATGGAAGCAGTGGAAACCAAAGTGGAGATAACTGTAAACCAGCTGTTTTCTGTATTAAACACGCACAAAAGAAGCTGTTAATAAGTGTGTATGTTTGATGACACTTAAGTTAGTGTTTTATTCGCCGGTAAAGTAACTAAAGTCTGGAAGATATGTGCTTGTCCGACAATGGAACTCGTTGCGGTATCCGGCTAACTCGCTGTAAAGTGGTGGGTCAACATTTAACAGGATTCATTTACCCACAGATATGGAGATACGTGGTTTTCACAGGGCAGGGAGTCGATGGCATTTACAGGTTAATGTGAACAGAATTTACCTGGTGGGTCTAAAAGTCCTGATGAAGGTAACTGTTGAAACGAGTGTGTATGACACTGAAAGCTCAGGACCAGAGCTGGATGAAAGAGTTGATGCTTTTACTCTGTAAAATGTGACGATGAATCTTGGCCACAGTTTTTTTAATTAAATAAATCAAAGTAATCCTTAAAAGGTGGTTAATTGGATGCATTTTATGTAAGTATGTTTTGATTTCCTAATTATACGTTTGATGTCGTTATCAGCCTCAAACATCTCGTGTCAGTCAGGTGACTCGACTGATCCCACAGCAGCAGGTTATTTAATGGGACATGACTGTTCATTAACTGTAGATAGGTGAGGCAGGTGGAATAATGCGATGGCAGTTATAGGACGGAGTTTATCAGGCCAGACATGGAGAGTGAAGGAGAAGTAGGTCAGATTACCAGAAAGGACCAGAACAAAAAAACTCGTATCTTCTCTATACCTCAAAGCATCCAGTGATGTCTGATGTCTGCAGTCAGATGGAGACTGTGGCTCATGTTGTTTTATTTAAATGAAATACTCACATGAAAGACGAAGACAGTGTTGAAGAGCTGGAGCCTGAAGTGATTCATCAGTCTTCACAAAACGTTTCAGAAATTAAATGTTTGCTTTTGTCCTCATGAAAACGAGGCTGATGACAAGAACAAAAGACCCCTGAAGAAGAAGAAGACTTAATGAAATGATTGTCTGCTTGTTTTCAGGTTCAGCACCTCCAGACAGACCCTGACATGGGTTCCTGACTCCTTTTTCTCCAGGTCTCACACACACACACACACACACACACACGTAGCTCATGTTTGTCCAATGCCACTCCATTCAGAATTTTACGTCACCTTGTTTACTGCCAAACTCAACAGTGAATTATCACGTGAAATCAGATGTTTTCTGAATGAGTACAGCAGCAGCGAGTGTTACTGTGTCAGAGGAGTAAGAGGTGAAGCAGCGGGAGGGCGCCGCTCGCTGCAGGAGGTAGCTGAGCAGAAACGGGTCTGCGTGGCTGCGGAGGTGTTTCGGTCGCTAACGGGATGCGTCTCTGTGTTTTGCCCGCAGTCTGCTGAGTGGTCGGATCTCGACTCTGAAGGATGAAACCGGAGCTGTGAGTACCGCGGCGTCACTGCCACGCTGGTGTGTATTCTGTGTGAGGTGATAACCGTCTGTCCCTCCTCTCTCTCTGCGTAGATCTTCATCGACAGGGACCCCTCTCTGTTCGCCACCATCCTCAACTTCCTGCGGACCAAAGAGCTGCACCCCCGCTCCATCAACGTGCACATGCTCATGCACGAGGCCGAGTTCTACGGCATCACGCCGCTGGGTGAGACGCACACGCGGTCGAGTGTTAGTTAGATGCAGTGAGACGGCAGAAACCTGCTGCGGGGGTCTGAGTCTGAAGAGGTCAGAACTCCTGCAGAACTTTACAGCTGTACTGAGACCAGCACGGTCCGGCTTCTGGTCTTCACTGTCATCGTGTTGACTACAGAAAGCTTTATTAAAATAGATTTTCAGTTATCAGTTGTTGTCTGAAGCCTAAAAACAAATTATTTCTGAGATTTCTTTCTGTGACTTCACGTTCGTTCTGAGGACAATGTTTTTATTATTATTATTATTATTAGTAGTATTATTATTATTGCTATTATTATTATTATTATTATTATTATTATTATTATTATTATTGGTATGATTGTTGTTGTTGTTGTTGTTGTTGCTCTGTTGCTGCTCTTTGCTTTCCATCATCACACTCGATGGTTTTAGATAGACAGACTTTATTAATCCCAAGCTGGGAAACTGCAGTGCAGCAGCAGCATCACACACAGTGAAATACGTGAAAATAAGACTATAAAGAACAAACTATACATAATAAAATATCTAAATAGTGAGCAGTAGTAGTTTCTGTTGTATTATCTAATGAAGTGAAATGTTTTTTTAACAGTGCGTAAGCTGCAGCTGTGTGACGAGCTGGACCGATCCTCCTGTGGAAACGTGCTGTTCAACGGCTACCTGCCTCCACCAGGTACACCTGACTTCTGCTGACTCGGCCAGTTAGGAGCCGCCTTTAGCCTGAAGGTGTTCTGCGAGGCTCTGATTTATTGATCTCCGCTGAGCGTTTTGAAGGACGGCCCCGCCCGAGCCGCGTCCATCAGAGGTTCAGCCTCCTGAACGGAGACGGCTTATTTACCTTCTGTGTCCTCACTTCCTGTCCGTGTCGCCCCAGTGTACCCAGCGAAGCGTCGTAACCGTCACAGCGTGGCGGGATCGCAGTTCATGGCGGGACGAGTCGTCGCTGCCGAGAGAGCACCGGTCAGACGCAGCAACACCATGCCGCCCAACCTGGGGAATTCTGGGATACTCAGCAGAGCCAGCACTGAGGAGAGGACGCCTGGGGGTAGAAACACACGCACACATGCACACACACATGCGCACACACACGCACACACACACGCACACACACACGCACACACGCACACACAAATTAAGTCTCTGGCTTGTAAAACAGAAATGAGTTTTGAGTGTTTAAGGAAGCATTTTAACTAAAATGAAGTTTTCTGGTGTGTGTGTGTGTGTGTGTGTGTGTGTGTGTGTGTGTGTGTGTGTGTGTGTGTGTGTGTGTGTGTGTGTGTGTGTGTGTAGGTCAGGTATCAGATCCCGGCATGGTTCGGATCATCTGTGGTCATCACAACTGGATCGCTGTGGCCTACGCTCAGTTTGTCGTGTGTTACAGGTGAACACAGGTGTTCAGTGCAGTGACTTCGTCATCAGCACAGAGATTCGCAGTATTAATACACAATATATACATTTTATGGCTTTTTAAGAGAGTTTTGTGTTTGTTCCTCGGTGCATTTATCTGAACTTGATTCAAATGATGGAGACTGTCTTTGAACCTGAGCTGATTGTAAAGATCTTCTGAGCTGCAGGTTCAACATGTGTGCAGCTTCTCTGCAGCAGCGGCCATATTTGAAGCACTGATTGTCGTTGCACGGTGTGATGAAGCTCTCTATCGGTCCTCTGGACTCCTCTGGACAAACGTCTCTCAGTGAAGATGTCTCCCTCTCTCTCTCTCTCAGGGTGAAGGAGTCCACCGGGTGGCAGCAGGTCTTCACCTCTCCTCGTCTGGATTGGGTGATCGACAGAGTCGCGCTCAACGCCAAAGTGATGGCGGGTTCGCTGGGAGACAACGACAAGATGGTGGCTGTGGCCTCGGGGACGGAGATCATCCTGTGGGCCATCTGCCCGGACGGCAACGGAAACGAAATCGGTGCGAGTTTCGAATCAGAGTGACAGATTATACGTCAGCGATCAGACCTGCGATTCCCAAAACATCTGGAGGCTAAATGCTAAAGCTGATCTAACCTGGACGTCATCCAGTCTGAGACGCCCCTGTCACATGTTCTCTCAGTGTTTCCTGTTGTGTTGACGTGTCCAATCAGGGTTTAAAGGCAGCCTGAAGAGTCGACACTGAAGCTTTGTGGCTTCTCTTTCACAGCCATGAACTTCTGTCTCTCTGCTGCAGGCGTCTTCAGTCTGAACGTGCCCGTGGAGGCTCTCTTCTTCGTTGGTAACCAGCTGATCGCCACCAGCCACACTGGGAAGGTCGGGGTTTGGAACGCCGTCACCAAACACTGGCAGGTGGGTGAACCTGCTCCTCAGTGAAGGTGTTACAGCTTTACTGTTATTTAATTCACGTGACGGAGAGAGCAGGTGAGTCTGTGTTCATGCAGCCGGTCAGTAAACAGAACGAGACGCTTCCTGACTGTCGGTGTGTGTCACACTCACGAAGCAGGAAAACCAACAGCTCTGTGATGTTCTCTGCAGAATCAGGACGTGGTTCCCATCAGCAGCTACGACACCGCCGGCTCCTTCCTCATCCTGGGCTGCAACAACGGATCCATCTACTACATCGGTGAGTCCCAGCTGTATCACACACACACACATACACACACACACACACACACACACACATCAGGGAGCTCAGCTGGATCAGGGTCTGTTTGACTCAGAAACTGTTGACACATTCATGTTCCTCAGAGGATGAATGCTAACACCTTGAGCCTCTGACCATCATCAGGTCAACATCTTAATGTGTCCTACTCTTTGGTTTATCACCCCATTCCCATGAGCCTCAGCTGGACTTTTTCTGCTAATTAGCCGACATTAGCATGCTAACATGGTCAACTAAGGAGGTGGTGAGCATGGTGAAGATTACACCTGCTAAACATCAGCATGTTAGCATTCTCATTGTGCCCATGTTAGCATGTTGATGTTAGCATTTAGCTCACTGCAGCACAGCCTCAGTGAGCTGCTAGCATGGCTGTAGTGGAGTGAGCACAACAACGGAGCCAGCGTTATCTGTGTAGAACCAATAAAGATCCTGTTTGAAGAGAGTGGCTGCAGTTCCTGACGGCCTGTTGTCTGGTTGGTTTGTCAGATGTGCAGAAGTTTCCTCTGAGGATGAAGGACAACGATCTGCTGGTGACGGAGCTCTACAGAGACCCGACTGAAGACGCCATCACCGCGCTCAGCGTCTATCTGACGCCCAAAACAAGTAGGCAGCTGTTTACAGTACTGCTGCTGTTCTTATACTACTGCTACTGCTGCTACTGCTACTACTACTACTACTACTACTACTACTACTGCTGCTGTTCTTATACTACTGCTACTGCTGCTACTGCTACTGCTGCTACTATTACTACTACTACTACTACTACTACTACTGCTACTGCTGCTGTTCTTATACTACTGCTACTGCTACTGCTACTGCTGCAGCTACTACTGCTGCTGTTCTTATACTACTGCTACTGCTGCTACTACTACTACTACTACTACTACTACTACTACTGCTACTACTACTACTGCTGCTGTTCTTATACTACTGCTACTGCTACTGCTGCTACTACTACTACTACTACTACTACTACTACTGCTGCTGCTGTTCTCATACTACTGCTACTGCTGCTACTGCTACTGCTGCTACTATTACTACTACTACTACTGCTACTGCTACTGCTGCTGTTCTTATACTACTGCTGCTACTGCTACTGCTACTGCTGCAGCTACTACTGCTGCAGCTACTACTGCTGCAGCTACTACTGCTACTACTGCTACTACTGCTACTGCTACTGCTGCAGCTACTACTACTGCTACTGCTACTGCTACTGCTGCAGCTACTACTACTGCTACTGCTACTGCTGCTACTATTACTACTACTACTCCTGCTACTGCTGCTACTGCTACTGCTGCTACTATTACTACTACTACTGCTACTGCTGCTACTGCTACTGCTACTGCTGCAGCTACTACTGCTGCAGCTACTACTGCTACTACTGCTACTGCTACTGCTGCAGCTACTACTGCTGCTACTGCTACTGCTGCAGCTACTACTGCTATTACTGCTACTGCTACTGCTGCTACTATTACTGCTGCTGCTGCTGCTGCTACTGCTGCTACTATTACTACTACTACTGCTGCTGCTGCTACTGCTGCTACTATTACTACTACTACTACTGCTGCTACTGCTGCTACTGCTACTGCTGCTACTATTACTACTGCTGCTACTATTACTACTACTACTGCTGCTACTGCTACTGCTACTGCTGCAGCTACTACTGCTGCAGCTACTACTGCTACTACTGCTACTACTGCTACTGCTACTGCTACTGCTGCAGCTACTACTACTGCTACTGCTACTGCTACTGCTGCAGCTACTACTACTGCTACTGCTACTGCTGCTACTATTACTACTACTACTCCTGCTACTGCTGCTACTGCTACTGCTGCTTCTATTACAACTACTACTGCTACTGCTGCTGTTCTTATACTACTGCTACTGCTGCTACTGTTACTGCTGCTACTATTACTACTACTACTACTGCTACTGCTGCTGCTGCTGCTGCTACTGTTGCTACTGCTACTGCTGCTACTATTACTATTACTACTACTACTGCTACTGCTGCTGTTCTTATACTACTGCTACTGCTGCTACTGCTACTGCTACTGCTGCAGCTACTACTGCTACTACTGCTACTGCTACTGCTGCTACTATTACTGCTACTGCTACTGCTGCTGCTGCTGCTGCTGCTACTGCTGCTACTATTACTACTACTACTGCTGCTGCTGCTACTGCTGCTACTATTACTACTACTACTACTGCTGCTACTGCTACTGCTGCTACTATTACTACTACTACTACTACTGCTGCTGCTACTGCTGCTGTTCTTATACTACTGCTACTATTACTACTACTACTGCTGCTACTGCTGCTACTGCTACTGCTGCTACTATTACTACTACTACTACTACTACTACGACTGCTGCTGCTGCTACTGCTGCTGTTCTCATACTACTGCTACTGCTGCTACTATTACTGCTACTGCTACTGCTGCTGCTGCTGCTGCTACTACTGCTGCTACTATTACTACTACTACTAGTTGGTTCTACACAGATAACGCTGGCTCCGTTGTTGTGCTCACTAGTACTACTGCTGCTGCTGCTGCTGTTCTTATACTACTGCTACTATTACTACTACTACTGCTGCTACTGCTGCTACTGCTACTGCTGCTACTATTACTACTACTACTACTACTACTACTACTACTGCTGCTGCTGCTACTGCTGCTGTTCTCATACTACTGCTACTGCTGCTACTATTACTACTACTACTACTGCTGCTACTATTACTACTACTACTACTGCTGCTACTGCTACTGCTGCTGCTGCTACTACTGCTGCTGTTCTTATACTACTGCTGCTACTGCTACTACTATTACTACTACTACTGCTGCTACTACTGCTGCTGCTGTTCTTATACTACTGCTATTGCTACTACTATTACTACTACTACTGCTGCTGTTCTTATACTACTGCTACTACTACTGCTACTACTGCTGCTGAAAAAACTCCCAAATCTCGATGTCATGTGATCAGGCGACAGCGGGAACTGGATCGAGATCGCGTACGGGACGAGCTCTGGGACGGTTCGAGTCATCGTTCAGCATCCGGAGACGGTCGGCTCGGGGCCGCAGCTCTTCCAGACCTTCTCTGTCCACCGCAGCCCCGTCACCAAGATCATGCTGTCTGAGAAACACCTGATCTCAGGTCAGGAGTCTGAGACGCTTTAAACCCGCAGTGAGACGGCTCATGTTCGTCAGCATCAGTCCAGTTTGACGTCCTCTGTGTCACTGAAGTTCTTCATGTCCGCTGTCTTTCAGTCTGTGCCGACAACAACCACGTGAGGACGTGGACGGTGACGCGGTTCAGAGGGATGATCTCCACCCAGCCGGGATCCACGCCGCTCACCTCCTTCAAGATCCTCAGCCTGGACGACGTCGACGGACACGGAGGCTGCAGCGCCGGGACAGAGATCGGTAAGACACACACACACACACACACACACCTAACCACAGGGGTTAAAGGTCAAAGCTCGTCTCAAGTATCTTCCTAAACTGTTTCAGCAGTTTTCAAAGCTGAACAAAGATGAACACCTAAACAGAAATAAATAAAGGAAACAATGGGTGCAGATGAAGCAGATAGAAGTCCAGTGTTTCTGTCAGTTGTAAACAAATGAATAGTATAGATGTAATAAACAAACTTTATTTCATTTTAACCTCTACAGAATTAATGATTGTAATATTAATGTGTCAGAATTTTAGATTAAAACATGAAAAAATAACTTTTAATAGAATGTGAAGACGAAGCAGTTTTGTCGTCATGTCATACACGTCTTTGTATTGTGTTGCAGAAGTTAGCATGCTAGCCAGCTAGCATTGGCCCGTCCTGTCTTGTAATACCACTCTGTACCTCAGGCGACAATGAGTCACTGCAGCATCCGGTCTGCCCTCAGTCCAGCACCGAGATGCTCAGGTCCAGAGACCCTGAACGCATCATTCCCACCACTGAACTGGATTTAGAAAGTCCTCAAATAAAACCGAGGAGGGAGACCACCAGAGGGCAGCGAGGACGCAGCAGCCGTCACACACGCCATGTGAGCCCAGATCTGACCCCGAGTCTTCTTCTCTTCAGGTCCATACGGAGAGAGAGACGACCAGCAGGTGTTCATCCAGAGAGTCGTACCGGACACCGATAAACTCTATGTGAGGCTGTCGTCCAATGGGAAGAGGTGCGTGTGTTTCTTCAGCAGGCTGGAAGTTTTTCTCACCACTGAACAACCATTTTAAATGTGAATATAGCTGATGTGTGTGTGTGTGTGTGTGTGTGTGTGTGTGTTTGTGTCTCTGTGTCTCTGTCTGTGCGTGTGTGTGCGTGTGTGTGCGCGTGTGTGTGTGTGTGTGTTCAGGGTGTGTGAGGTGCGCTCGGTTGACGGCACCTCCATCACGGCCTTCATGGTCCACGAGTGTGAGGGCTCGAGTCGCATCGGCTCTCGGCCCCGTCGATACCTGTTCAGCGGCCATGGCAACGGCAGCATCCAGATGTGGGACCTGACCACCGCCATGGACATCGCCGGCAAGGTCGACATCAGAGGTCAGACTCTTCAACAGACACAACTTTATTGTTCGCTGACGTCGCCACAGAGGAAGTAGTTTTAACATTCTGTCACAAACATGGAGGCCGATCCAGGAGCGACGTCGGCTCTGTGATTGGTCGATTAAATTTGTAAGTGACTATTGCAAGCTCTGTGATTGGTCACTGAGTGATGTGCGCTCTCATTGGTGTTCTCGCAGCACTGGGCGGGCCAACAGAGGAGGAGCTGCTGGAGCTGTTGGACCAGTGTGACCTGGCTCTGACCAGAACACCTGACAGCACACCTAGAGCCTCCACCTGCAGGTACGCACGCACGCAGCTCCACACCGACATATGTGGGAGTTCGGTCTTCAGCGTGTTTTTCTCGTGTCATTTTTATGTTTAAAATGTTTTAAATTGTCCAACTCCTCAAAATTAAAAGAGGTGTGAGAATAAAGAGAAGTTGCTCGTTGGTTTTCTCTTTGCTGTCTTGCTTCTCCACTGTTGAGCTTCTACAAGTAAACAAGTTAGCAATGCTAGGAAGAATTAGCCTCCTGCTCTTGTTGTTGTTGATGAGTCTTGTGACTTCCTGTCCCTGCAGTCTTCACTCTCAGCTCAGCGACAGCTTCAGGACGGAGCGTCTTCACTCTGCGGGAGGAGGACGAGGAGCCGGAGCCTCGGGTTCGTCCGCTTCGCTGTGCGGCAGCCTCCCCCGGCAGGCTCCGCCCCCTGTGCCCCTCACAAAACCCATCAGAGACTCTGGCCTCTCAGCCGGGCCCGGAGCCGGACCGCATTCCCTCGCCATCCCCACCTACGGCCACAACTCCACATCCAGCCCCAACCAGACCGCCAGCCCCCGGCCCAGACACGCGGAGCGAGACAGAGAGTGGGCGTCCGTCCGCAGGGGGAGCTTCGTGGAGCGCTGCCAGGAGCTCGCTAAGGGCTCAGAGGCGGCAGCAGGCTCTGGGTTCGGGGTCCCGGCGGGGGCAGAGGGCGTCAGGCGGAGCTTGGCAGTGTGCAGCGAGTTAGAAGCCAGATTCGGCCTCAGGACCCCCAACACCTTCTCTGTGTCGCCTGGTGCACGTCACTCTCCAGGAACACCTTCATCACTGTCATCGTCGCCGTTATCCTCCAACTCTTCACACCGCAGGGCCACGCCCACATCCCCAACAAGCCCCGCCCCAGCTCCAGCCCCCACCGTGAGCCCAACCCAGTCTCAGGCACCCGTCTCACCTCGCCGCTGCACTGCAGCGTCTCCTGATGATTCTCCAGCTTCCCCCGAGAGCCCGGCGAGTCCGGACAGCCCCGCCGCCGGCCCGCCCACCAGCCCCAAACCACACATGAATGAGACCAGCTTCTGATTGGCTGTTCAGACTCAACTCTGCGGACCAACAGTCGAGTCGATCCTGAGAGCTGATTCGTGTGTTCAGCTGGTTTGGATTTCTGTCGTCACGTTGAGACGTAACAGCCAGCTGGCAGCCTGAATGAACAGCCAATCAGCCGTCAAACAGAGTTCTGTTGCCATAGCGACCACATGCTGGTTTCCTGGCCTCCAGGAGCTGAGAGTCTCCACTGTGTTACTAAAGCTGCACTAATCAATCGTTCTACATTATCAATAAATCAATGACTGTAATGTGAAAGGGCTCACTTGTAGATCTAACCTGACGAGCCGCTAAGCCCCGCCCACTCAGCTGCTGTGGTTTAGCTGTCAATCATTCAGTTCTCATTGGACAGCACAACGCTAACAATGGCAGATTTAAGATCAACAGCTGGACATGTTAGCTTTAGCCTCAGTCTGTTAGCATGATATCATTACTGGGCTCATCTCACTGCGTCGGCGTTAGCTTATCTCAGCTAGCTACCAATGATAAGATCAGCTAGCTGAGAAAATTAGCGGTCGTCTTCTGGAAATGTAGGAGTTTCAAGAATTATGAATTTAGATTCACATTATCGTTGCAAACAGAACACGTATGTGAGAACAGAAGATCGACGGGGTAGCAACAGTAACTAAGGTGGGTGGGGCTTTTTGAAGCGTCTCTTTGTAGCTTCTGGTTTTGGTGTTTGTGGCACATTTATCTGAGACAGATGTTTCCCTCAGGAGGGGGTGGAGAGCTGAAAAGAGCTGAAACGGGAGCAAACACTGGTCCGGTGGTGCTGCTGT
Organism: Chelmon rostratus; assembly: GCF_017976325.1. Lineage (NCBI taxonomy): Eukaryota > Metazoa > Chordata > Actinopteri > Chaetodontiformes > Chaetodontidae > Chelmon > Chelmon rostratus. Next base: position 28,776,799 of record NC_055664.1, on the reverse strand, counting down.
GTGTTGTTCTGCCTCTGACGGTCAGAAAACATCAGTTCACTGTAACTGAACTGTTTCGTAGCTTTTCAGGACCAACAGAGAAGGAAAGTCTTTCTATCCAGAATCTTTTTCTACTGCAGCCACAGTCTGTTTTAAAAAGTTTGTACAGAAACTTTATTTTTTCACACTGTGATGAACACAAACGCCTCGTCTTCATCAGTTCATTCTCATCGAGCCGAGCCCGAACGCCTCGCCGTCACAGTCCGTCAGGTGTGAACACCTGCAGTCTGAACCCTCAGCAAGGCGATTATTGATTACCTGGAAAGAACGTTTGGCAACTACAAAATATTTGTACTTTTTACTTCATTCATCTGACAGCTTTAGTTACTCTGAACATTCGGATCAATCGACTGCTAACGTACGATGTAGTTTTATATGATATTTATTGATCTGTGGAGGTAAATTCACAACCTGTCCGACATCAGCTCCACCTTCACCTGCTGCAGCATTAAACACATGAATCATCATCAATAATCATTCAGGAAGGTGATTAATATGATTCTGAATGAGACATCATGCATGATGGTTACTGCTTCTGTTGGTACTTGAAGTATGTTTTGATTCTTGTACTTTCAAGTAGAACTTTTTACTTGTAACAGAGTATTTTTACTCTGGTTTCCTGCTTTTACTGAAGTAAAAGTTGTGAGAACTTTATTCGAGGTGGCGTTAGTTGAATTGTAGAATTAGGAATGGTTGTCACATACAGCTGGAAAGTGATGACGCAGTAAATCTTTTAGTTTCCTTCCATCATACGTTCAGACTTCTGACCGTAAGATCCTGAACATTCAACTGAAAAAGTCTTGAACTCGGTGAACCTGCAGAACTCTGAATTGGTCTGTTTGACGACGTTCTTTCCAGGAAGCTCGTGAGCAGAGTTCAGAGCTGTGACAGGAAGCGTTCACGTTCACGTTCACGGTTTCGTCTCTGGTTGCGTCTCTGGTTTGTCTCTGGTTGCGTCTCTGGTTGCGTCTCTGGTGTCTCCTGCTGTCGTCTTCCTGCTCTCACTCTTTTCTTTCTAAACCTTCACGTTCTCGTCTAACGTTTGCGTCCAAAATTTGTTGATTTTCTTTCCAGATTAATCTGTAAATAATCATCAGTTTTAGCTCTAAAAATACCAAACGTGTTGCTTTTCTTTAAAAATGTGAATCTTCTGACATCACGAGGATTTTCACTGTTTTCTGACATTTTATAGACAAGATTAATAAAAACAATCCTGAGATTAAATAAGAATCTAATTAGTTGTTAGTTGCAGCCCAGTTTTCTTTATATAGAATTTCAGATTCTTGTCATTTAATTTTTTTTCTCGTGTGGATTTCCGTGTTTCCTACAACCTGTGAACGCAGCATTTGTGCTTCTGAACTGTTGATGTTTGTCTGTTTTGAACATGAAACTTTATTGACTCCAGGTATGTAAACAGCTCATAGTGAATGTAGAGAAACTGTCGTCACAGCTGAACTCAGATCAGCAGATTTTTGATCTGAAGCTGTTCGATGCGTCACATTGTTTGAATATTCATGTTTTTTTACAGCTTTAATAACCGTGTTTGTATTTAAACAATTAAAAGAATCGACTCGTTAAAGTCTTGTTTTATTTAATGAACTCGTTCCACATTAAAACTCGAGTCAGGAAACAGCACGACTTCTAAAAAACTGATGAGCAGATGATCAATAATCAGCGCTGAACAAAGGTTCACAACATTGGTTCTCCTGTCTGTCGCTACGGCAACCAGATCATCATCAAGGTACACAGATCACACAAAAATATCTTTATTTACAAAAATAGATTGAAATTGTAAACTTCATGAAAAGTTGTCCAGCTTCAGACGACGGCAGTGATGAAGGATGTGAGGCGAAGGTGAGCTCTCTAAACCCCGCCCTCAAACAGAGATTGTCCAATCATAGCTTAGCAACAGTTTCTAGACACGGCAGGCCGATCGAGCTTCAGTTTGGATGCTGGAATCTTTTTTATTGACTTCAAGTGTTTGTCTCCTTTAATGTCAGCTGCTAATGTTAGCCTGTGCAGCTAACTAGCTTAGCACCTGCAGTAATAGCGAGGGGCCTTTCATTAGCTAACTTTCACACTGTGTGGAGTGACTGCGTCTCTTTGCAGATGATGCAGTTCTGTTGGCTGTGAGTCAGCACCTCCGGTCTGAGACCAGAGGTCTCTGCTGGAAAACACTGAAGCTCTCAGTTCATCAGTTGACTGTGGATCTGGTCCTGATCTGTGGGCCAAACTGTTAAAAAACAGAAAAACAGCAGCTTTTCAGCCACAGTCGGATAAAGTCTGTCCTCTCGTAGCGAGGAACGTGGTCTCGGGGGGGTGTACGGTGAGGTTCAGGCCTTGGCGTCCAGCATCTCCAGCAGCAGTTTGTGGAGGGGGACGCAGCGGCGGCGGTGCAGCCGCAGGAAGGCCTGCGCGGCTCGGTCGGCCGTCTGTCGCAGCAGGGGGAGGCTCATCAGCAGCCGGCCCGCCCGGCGCCGCTCGCCGCGGGACGACTCGTACTCCTGCAGGGCCTCGTGGAGCCCGTCCTGGAACCTCTGCACCGAGTCCGGACAGTCCACCGGGTCGGCATCTGACGGGACGAGAGAGGACACTCAGAGGTGGACAGTCTCGAGGAATACTTGGTTATTATTCAGAGTGACGCCTGAGAGGGGACAGCAGCCCCCCCCCCCCCAGTCGTCATCAGCTCAG